>NC_092293.1:11082061-11129747 GCF_036320965.1 Panulirus ornatus | reverse complement strand
ATCACCCATTCAACAACGTGTTCAAATAACAGATCAGCTCTTACGTGTTCAAACATCCTGATTAACAGTAGCCCGTGGGAACAGTGAGCCCGTGGCAACATGCATCTAACTCTATGTAACTCACAGTAAGATGATGATAACAAATACCTAATGAGAAATTAATGTTAGTGTGCGTGAGTCTTACATTTTGCTGGGCCACAACCTGGCTCAAGCTCCTGCCAGCCATGATAAGTTATGGTTATACATGAAATAATACTGAATATAAGAGTACAGAAATAAGCAAATTGTAGGTATTTACAAGAGTTATTCCTATATCAACTAGTATGCTTGAGAAGATAGATAACACACTTTACAATTATTAGATTATCATAAAGATATACACATGGATATTATATATGGTGTACACAAAATCAGTATGCAAATGAAATATAAAAAAAATCAAAAATGAAACAACTTATTGAATACATATTATTATGGAGTTAGATTTCTCCTTAAATAAGGAAGTGCTGCTGCAACTACCTTCTGAATTCTATATTAGATACCTTATGTCGTAGACGACAATATAACATAAATACTACTAACAAAAATATAAGTGCAATAGACAATGAAACAATTGAAATTCCAGATATATGAGAAGCGTACTTAAAAGGTACAAAAGCCAGAACATCTATTGTAGAATCTAGATCGTTCTGAACCTTAGATGGAAGATGTTGGATCTTTACTTCATCGATGATTGGTAAGTTGATGTTTTGGGGAATTCGTCCTAAACTCGGGATAGTTCTATCAATTTGTCCCAAATAATGATCATGAGTGCCGAACAATTTGAAACTGGAACTGATAAGAATATATTGTTGTCCTAACTGAATGTGTCCCAGAAACAAATAAGATTTGGGATGATTAGGTGGGCAATGAAGAAGAACATTTTGTGGGTCTGGGAAAAACAGTACGTGATACTGGTCCATACTTTCAATCCAAGGTTCATTAACAACAATTTCCTTAAAGGAACAAGAACGAAGAACATTTTGTTGATGCCCAAAAAGTAGTTGGTACTTACATGAATTTGTTTGTAAATTATGGAAAACCAAGGTATTGGGGGGTGGGGGCAAATCAAGTTGTCAAGCAATGGTTTATGGCACAATGCTAAATCATCCATGGAGAGATGTGCAATCAATGAGGAATAAATATTTTATAATAGAAAGTTCATGTTATCAGCAAGGACGATAGTTTTTTTGCGACCCTTTTGTATAATTAAAAGAGAATGGTATTACGTTCACAAGGCTGTAAGTATTGGAGTCAGTGAATGGTATGTGGATAATGACCGCTTCGAGGATCACGTCAACCGTTAGTAAGGAGTAATAACTGGCCACGTGATGCAGAGGGAGAGCTGGGGTGCAACCGAATTTCGTCATCGCTTGTTTAATGATACGTGTGAGTTCCGAGAAGGGAAAAAATGATGGCGTGACAACTTGGTTTACTAGATTATTAACATCTTCCAATAAGTCAGTGAAATAATGTGCATAATAAGTGATCTGGGCATATAAACTATCAACATATGTGGAAATAGTCACTATAGCATATATGGGATTAAGAGACTTTGACAGTGGTGCTACATGTTGTGTCAAGTTATCAACAGTTAACATTATGTCATTCAAATATTTAAAATGTTGTTTTAAGATCTTAGCTTTAGCCTTAATATACCTGTTGTTAAGAAGTTGTTGAAATTGTAAGGATCTAACCTGATTCCTAACTGAATTTAGTTCTTCCTGAGTAACAATACCAAACAAATATGATTGGAGGGACCCTACAAAATTAAGCAGACCTCTCTTGCTTCTCCTTTGCTTTTTTGTGTTCATTCTGGCATTAGTATTTACTGGAGATTCAGTGTCTTGTATTATGTCATACAGAATCACACAGGTACTATTCAGTTTCCAGGTCCACTGGTTTAACAAAGTTGGAGGAGGAGCAACACTAGAGTTTCTGATGAGCGCACTGGTGTAAAACTTGAGTAAGGTAGACCGTAAGCGAGGTACGGCCTCTATTAGTTTTACTAAATTATCGCAAGTGTAGGGTAGACCCTCCAGGCCCAACTTAACTGTGTCCCTTCGAGGCCGACCCCGCGGTGAGTCGTGAGAAGGGCGCCTGGTACTGCCATGGTGTCATATACAGGAAGACACCATAAGGACATGAGAAGGAAGAACCTGGAAAATGATGAACTTAGCAACTTCTTAAAGGTGAGGTCTTAATGAATACTGATGTGTGTGTGATGGTGTTGTGAGGGTGGTCGGTTCTGGTGTGGGGACAGTCTGAACAGTGGTAGAAGTTGGTTGGGTGACATTGTTTGGGGTTTGAGGAGTGTTGTCTGTTGTGGTACCGGGATGATCATGTTCACAATACTGTAAAACTTTCAAGTTCTTCACGAATGTCACCTGTATTTAGATGTCGAACCCTAAACTTATGTCTCTTTAAATGAGCTAAGACTCTGTAGGGACCAGAACATTTTGGGTCAAGTTTAGGAACATCACTTCTAGTGTTAAATTCTTGCACCATTACCAAGAGTCCGGGAGCCACGTACCTTTGATGGTTTCGTGGATTTATTAGCCTGGTTCGTGAAGGTTGTAGTGGCTTCACCTGGATTTTCCTTGATCCTTTGATGAATCAATTGAGTCGTGCGATATTTTTCCCCAACAACTGATTTCTGGACCGCTGGACATGAAGGAGGGGACGCTATTATGTCATACGGCAACACTTTATCAAAACCGTGTAAGGCGTGGAAGGGTGTCTCCAAATGACTGAGTTTAATGAACATTGGACATCAGACAGGTATTCATCCCATTCATCATCATCAAAATTAATGTTGGTGCAAAGACACTGGAGGATCTTACGGTTCAACCTTTCTGCCAAGCCATTCGAGGCTGGGTGCTGTGCCATTATATTACATTTACTTATGTTATACAATTTACAGAGTTCTTCTAATAATGAGTTATTAAATTCCCCTCCATTATCTGTGACTAAAATCTTCGGCACATTATGTCTAAGATATGTTTTTTGAACGCCATAGCGACAGTGGCTGCGTCTTTATTTTGAACCTGGACTAATTCTCAATATCTCGTGAAGGCATCAGTAATTACTAAAATGTATCTGTAGCCTGCCATGGACCTAGGAAAACATCTCAATATCTCCATATGAACTCTTTCCAATGGGTATGAAGGTAAAGGATACTTCGACACAGTCTGTGGGGTAGTGGGACTTCTCTTATGAGTGTTACAGGTTTGGCACCTCAAAATATGTTCTTTAATGTTTTTCTGCATCTTGGCCAAAAATACCTCAAACGAGTTTGCTTATAGCATTTATCTGCGCCTGGGTGTGCGGCCTGGGTTGAATCAAGAAATTCTGTACTAATGCTGTTGCCATTTATTGTTTGTTTAACAACACGGGCGAGCACTCCTAATTTCGCGTCCCTGCACAAGACTCCCCCACTGTGCTAAATACAATTCTCTGACTGGAACGACTGTTTTAGCATCCAAGGAAGATCTTATA
The DNA here is from genome assembly GCF_036320965.1 of Panulirus ornatus. NCBI lineage: Eukaryota > Metazoa > Arthropoda > Malacostraca > Decapoda > Palinuridae > Panulirus > Panulirus ornatus. The sequence goes on along the minus strand of NC_092293.1, from coordinate 11,126,210 downwards.
CCCTCTAGGAATTCTATGATAGGACCCCAGACTGGGTCATCTCGTTGATGCTGTCTCAACCTCTCTACATCAAAATATACGAGGCTATTACCTACAGTGACTGCACCCACTCTGCGGGAAAGCGCGTCTGCAGCTACATTGGATGAGCCAGAAACAAAACGAAAATCTGGGTCAAATGATTGTGTAGTTAAAAATCATCTTTGAAACTTTCCTGTAGGTTCTTGTCTTTGAGAAATACCTAACAGTGCCCAGTGATCTGTATAAACTGTAATAGGGTAACCATATATGTATTCCTTAAAATGTTTGAGTGCCCAAATAACTGCAAGGCCTTCTAACTCAGTTACTGAGTATTTCCATTCCGTCTTTGAACATGAATGGCTCGCATAGGCTATGGGAAAAAGTCTACCCTTATTTGACTCCTGCATAAGTACATCTACAAAAACCTGTTTAAAAGCATCTGTGTGCAAAATGAAGGATTTCCCGAAGTTGGGAAATCGAAGGGTAGGCACCTCGATCAAGTATTGTTTGAATAAGTTAAATGCACTGTAGACCACTGGAATGTAACTTCCTGTTTCAGAAATGAAGTGAGGGGGTTTGTGATCGCGAAATTAGCGATAAATCTTCAATAATATCTTGCTGAACTAAGGAAGGATTTGACCTTGTTTGTTGTGGAAGGGACTGGCCATTCTACAATTGTTTTGACTTTATATGCATTAGGTTGAATACTGTTTTCATCAACGGTGTGACCTAAGTAATCAATTCTTGTTTGTAGAAAGGAACATCTGGATAACTTGACTTTTAGATTCGCATCCTTGAGTCGTAGAAATACTCTCTCAAGATTTTTGAAATGAGAAGCAATATCTGGAGACATGACAATTATACATCTTTGCCCAACATGTGACGACAAATGTAGTCATTAACCTTGAGAAGGTGATCACCGGTGAGGAATGAAGACCGAAGGGCATGATGCATATGAACTGCCAATGACCATCTGGCGTACTGAACGCAGTCAGGGGACGGCTTTCCTCTGACAAGGGAATCTGCCAAAATCCACTCAATAAATCCAAAGTTGAAAATACCTTATTGTTACCGAGGCTATGAAGAAGCTCTGATACCACTGGTAATGGGAAACCATTTTTCAAAGTGACCTTGTTGTTGAGTTTTCTAAAATCTATGACTGGTCTAAAAGTTCCGTCCTTTTCGGAACGATCAGATGTGGTAAATTCCATGGTGATCGTGATTCCTCTATAACATTATCTTTCAACATGTCCTGAACAAGTTTGTTTGCTATGTCTGTGTGCGCGTGTGTGTGGCAATCGGTAGGCTGGGACGTCAATGGGACTTGTGTGTTTTTCTCTAAGTTAATAATGTGAACATCCAAATGAGTTCTACCGAGTGGTTCTCCTGATAAGGCAATAGTAGACCTATACTGGTTAAGTAAGTCTGTTAACTGGTCAACATGTTTGGTTAATCTTACCTTGGATATCATGTCAGGGGTGATGGTGGGGAGTTGACTCGAGCCGTGCACTGCTGAGTCAGGGGTAGGAGGAGTAGGTGGTGGTGGGTTAATGGAATGTGAGACTAGACGGATATTAAACTCATGCAACTCCTCGTCTTGAATTTCGGACTTCAAAACGGAGAATTCCACAAGCTTGGCCCCTCTACGGAGACGGACAGTTGTGGGTCCCGTATTGGCAATGTATATGGTGACCTCTCCATCTGGGGTCTCATGAATAGAGGCGTCCATAATGGATAGTTGTGTGACAGTTAGTGAGGAAGGTTCAGCAACTACTCTTAGTGCGAGATCACCCTGACTATGTCTAAGTCCATGATCATTTATTCATGTTCGAGAAAGTGAGAGTGGAACCTTCGTTAATGTGTTACTATGCAGAGTCATGTTGGTTTTCAGTTTACCAGGCAATGACCACGTGGACAAGTAGAAAGGATGCGTACTGTGTACCGTGAAGCAGGACGTGGGAGCAGATGTATTAATGACTCTGACTGAGTGAGAACTCTTCTCTGACAATGGCAGGAACGTATTATCAACACAAACCACATGATAAATAGGACAGATCTTATGTTGTGCCACACATAGAGTGGCGTCCTAGTAACAAGTTAGCAGGAAAGGTTACACCACGAACAATGTAAGGGGTGACGGTCATGACCGAGTCGCCTATGTGAATCTTCATTTTAATAGTGCCCCTTACGTCGAGATTTTCATTTGAGATACTTTGAAGGGATGGATAAAAGTCAGAGCATAGAACAAGTTGAGTGCGCCCCATTAATGGTTGAATAAAATCATAATGAATGACATCTGCTTCCGCGCCGCTGTCTAGAAAGATTGTGATTGTCTTATCCTGGAAAGAACCCACTAAATCGAAACTTGTAATGTGAGAAAATGGCGAAGAACGAAAACGTCTTAAGAGTTTCGTATGTGATGGAGTCTTGTCATGAGCGAGAGATTGTCATTGTTGATAATGACATGATGAACCTGTGTTAGATGACGTCTGTCTAGCTAATGCTCGACATTCCGCTGAAGTGTGTCTAGCGTTCCTATGATATGAACACCTGCTTGGTGGTGTTGGGCGCGAGCGGGTGAAGGTCAGCCTGATGTCTGACTGGAGGAAATCATGACTAGGTCGGCAGAATTGTGACGACCGAGGCTGTGATGACATGGGTCGTTGACTGCGTTTGTTGTTCTGGTCGAGGCTCACGTGAGAATGAGTCCCATGTGTAAGGACACACATTCGCTTTATGTCCTGGTTGGCCACACCGGAAGCACGTCACTTTATGTGAGTGTTTGTCATCACTGAATCACTTTATCTGACCATGAGAAGAATGATTGTGTTGATCACTAGAACGTTTCCTCACACTTTGGGAAGCCGACACTCTCCCCAGTGTCTTGGTGTTGGAATATCCACATTTCTTTTGAGTGTAATTCAACACTTTTGTTACCGACCCACAATGATGGGTCGATGTTCTCATTAAGTAACCGTCGTCTTACGTCTGGAGGTCAGGTCTTTGAGAATGAAGGTTATGTGTAATAAACGCATGAGTGTTTGTACATGAGTTTCAGGATTCATCATGGCCGATATCCAGGGTAAGGATTCATAAGCCTGCCTAACTAATCTCATTCTTCCATGTAAGGTACTCCAGTGATCAGGGACTGACGTATCATCCAAGTATGTTGTGTTAAGAGCACGTAAAAGGACGTGTAGTAAACTATCTGAGAATGATTCCTCACAACCTGATGTAAACAACGTTTTAAATTCCTCCCAAGATGTACAGTTTCCAATGTCATCTGAGTCATAGACAACCCTAGCTTAATTGTTAGGCTGGTGGAAATCAATGAGATTTTTAGCAGCCGATATAAGCGCTCTGTCTCCTGAATCACCATTATGTTCAACAATGTCCTCTACATTTCTGATCCACCGATTAAAATTTGACAGTTTACCATCAAATAACTTGTGTGGTTCCCTAGCCTGTTTTAGTGTGAAAACAGGTTTTTAGTGAAGGAGTTTTTGTGAGGTGGCGGGGGAGGTGGGTGTGGGTGTGGTAACGTGTGAGAAGGTTTCTGTGGGTCATCTGTGTCACCAGAATCTGTCAAAACAACTTTGTGTGACGTCGCCATTTTAGAAGGCTGGTTCCGTTTATAATAAGGGATTCTAGGTAAATTCCTAAGTACATATGAACCTTTACGATTACCGCGTGGAATTTCATCGGACTTGTAATACAGTCTTATATAAATTGTGTAAGTAATAGCCCCCAAAAATGTTTAAAATATAATTAACACTATTGACTTAATACAAAATACATAACATGAAACTCATTTGAAAATACTGTAATGAAATAAAGGCAATAAAAGGCTGGCATAACTGTATAACATATGAATACAAGACTCTGTATATGAGAGGTGCACATAATAGTATAATATATCAGTAATGGACTCTATATATGAAAGTAATCATCACTAAAAACAATAGTACCAATGTATGAAAACATAAGAAAGAATATATGCAAGAATAACTGAAAACTTAGACTAATTTGCTAAACGACAAAGATAAATAATCATATTACCCAAAATATATAAATGTCTATATTTATAGACTAGGAACTAGTAACACACAAAAGGAGCATATCTCACAGAGTGAACCATTTTGACACAGTTCTTATCTGAATGGGCGATTCGCTTACGAAGGCGTCTTGAGTGTAGCGAGGTGAAGATGTGTGCAGAGTAGCGGCTCTCTGAGTGTAGCGAGATGAAGATGTGTGCAGAGTAGCGGCTCGCTGGGTGTAGCGAGGTGAAGATGTGTGCAGAGTAGCGGCTCGCTGAGTGTAGCGAGATGAAGATGTGTGCAGAGTAGCGGCTCGCTGAGTGTAGCGAGATGAAGATGTGTGCAGAGTAGCGACTCGCTAGCAGGAAAGTTGAATGAGCGACAAGGGCTGGACCACGCGATGCTGACGTCTGGGATGTCGCCACGGCTGATGATGACGCGTCTCTGGAGCGGTTGACAAGATGACCTCCACGTTGGTGTTGGCAGGATGGCTGACCTTGCTTGACACGTCTGGATGTGATGACAACACTGCACGGCGGTGGCGCTGTCTTGATGCCCTTGCAAGCGACACAGTGTCAGCAATGCAATAAAGGCGTATATTCAATGCATTGAGGTACGGGTGATGGAGAACGTAGCCGGCCGTGGGTTCCGCCCTTAACGTCCACAGGAGGGAGCACCAGGACTGTGTCAGGTAGGCTTGTATGACTGCTGGCAACACCAGACGTAGAAATATGAAGTAGATGTGACGGTCGTGTGTGGTCACGTGGGTTCTTACGTCACTGCCACCATTTGTAAGGTTGAGTTGAGAGGAAGGAAATCAGGTCTTCTTCGTCTGTGGTAGTCAATGAAGATCAGGCGGCCTTTGTAGATTTATTACAACAAAACGTGTACGTCCATCTGTAGTACTCTGGGCTATAGTCTTATGACACACTACGACACATTCTAGTGAACAGTGTGACGATGCTGGCCAGTGTGTCCCCTCAGGTCACACTGGCAGGGGTTATATGGGAGTCCGTCAACACCCATTCAAGAACGTGTTCAAATAACAGATCAGATCTTACGTGTTCAAATAACAGATCAGCTCTTACGTGTTCAAACATCCTGATTAACAGTAGCCCGTGGCAACAGTGAGCCCGTGGCAACATGCATCTAACTCTATGTAACTCACAGTAAAATGATAATGACAAATACCTAATGAAAAATTAATGGTAGTGTGCGTGAGTCTTACAATGATAAGACATCCATACACTTGCACTCACATTACCAAATAAGCCGTGATGATAATATTATCATTATGATCATACGATTAAAACAAAATTGTAGTTAATAACAAAATATATCCCCAACGACAAAATCAACCATAGCAATATAGCTAGCAAGTAAATATAGCGAACAAGATAATGTAGTTAGGATGGCATTATATTGAAAATAACAATACAGCCACCATGCCAATATCGTCACTATTACAATGTAGCTACCATGAAAATATAATAACCTTGACAATGTAGCTACTACGGTAATACAATCCCATGGAACATATCCACAACAACAGTTTAGTTGTTAAGACACTATGTCATCCTGCTGATTATATTGTCATGATTGGTCAGTGATTATGGTAACTATATTGTAACGGTGATCATGATTGGTCAGTGATTATGGTAACTATATTGTAACGGCGATCATGATTGGTCAGTGATTATGGTAACTATATTGTAACGACGATCATGATTGGTCAGTGATTATGGTAACTATATTGTAACGGCGATCATGATTGGTCAGTGATTATGGTAACTATATTGTAACGGCGATCATGATTGGTCAGTCATTATGGTAACTATATTGTAACGGCGATCATGATTGGTCAGTGATTATGGTAACTATATTGTAACGGCGATCATGATTGGTCAGTGATTATGGTAACTATATTGTAACGGCGATCATGATTGGTCAGTGATTATGGTAACTATATTGTAACGGCGATCATGATTGGTCAGTGATTATGGTAACTATATTGTAACGGCGATCATGATTGGTCAGTGATTATGGTAACTATATTGTAACGGCGATCATGATTGGTCAGTCATTATGGTAACTATATTGTAACGACGATCATGATTGGTCAGTGATTATGGTAACTATATTGTAACGGCGATCATGATTGGTCAGTGATTATGGTAACTATATTGTAACGACGATCATGATTGGTCAGTGATTATGGTAACTATATTGTAACGGCGATCATGATTGGTCAGTGATTATGGTAACTATATTGTAACGGCGATCATGATTGGTCAGTGATTATGGTAACTATATTGTAACGGCGATCATGATTGGTCAGTGATTATGGTAACTATATTGTAACGGCGATCATGATTGGTCAGTCATTATGGTAACTATATTGTAACGGTGATCATGATTGGTCAGTCATTATGGTAACTATATTGTAACGGCGATCATGATTGGTCAGTGATTATGGTAACTATATTGTAACGGCGATCATGATTGGTCAGTGATTATGGTAACTATATTGTAACGGCGATCATGATTGGTCAGTGATTATGGTAACTATATTGTAACGGCGATCATGATTGGTCAGTGATTATGGTAACTATATTGTAACGGCGATTATATTTTATTGTGATTGTTTTGTCATGTTGACTGCATTTTTAAGGTAGCAATATAGTTATGGTATGTACATTTTCATGGTTGTTGCTTTGTTCTATTGGCTGTACCGTCAAGTTGACTATATTGTAATGATAAGTCCTATATTGATCGCTATTTTGTCATGGAGACTATATTGTCCTGGAGGATATAATGCCGTAGCGAATATAATTCAAATGTCTCTTTATTTTTGCGTTGACTATATTGTCATATCAGTTATATAATCATAGTGGCTTATTGTTATGTTGAATATATTGTCATCGTGGCTATATTATCATAATGGCTAAATTGTCATGGCAAATATGTTGATATGGAGGCTATATTTTCATATTATTTACATAGTCAATGAAAGTTTATTATCAAGATGATTCTAATGTTATTGTGATTGATTTATATCGTAACATTATAGCCATGGAGGATGAACTATAATGGTGGCTGTATTGTCGTTTGCTGAATTTTGAATATTACTCTTTTGTGAAAATGGCTTAATTGTCAGTGTAGCTATAGTGTCATGATGATTATATTTTCATAGTGGTAGTAATGTTATTATGAATATAAAGTCATTATCTTCTCATTTTGGTTACATTGCTATGAATATATATATCGTCATCTTAGCTATATTGGCAAGGTGATCTTTTTTACAGTTCCTATATTGCCATTTGTGTAATCATGCATATTTTGTCATAAGCGATACATTATCATGATAACAATACTAATTAAGCTAACAACATATTGTCATGGTGACTATTTTGTCATTGTGACTATTTTATCATGATGGTTATAATGTCATGGTGACTGTATTTTCATGGTAGCCTTTTTAATGGTGTTGATTTTGCCCTTAAGGATATATCATTATAGAAACAATATTTTCATTTTGAATAAATTATCAGGTAAATACATTGTCATGATATGCTATATTGTTATAGTTTCAGTACTGTCATGGTGAATGTATATTATGTTGGCTACATTGCAATGGAAGCCATAGTGGCAGGGTGGCTATATTTTTATGGTGGGATCATTCTGTTACTCTTTTGTGAAGATTGCTTTATTATCAATGCAGCTATAGTGTTATGTTGTATATATTTTCATAGTGGCAGTATTGTCATTATGAACATACCTTCATGATGGCTATCATATCATTTTGGTCACATTGCTATGATGTATATAATATCACCAGGCAATATTGGCACAGTAATCTTTTTTAATCATGCATATTTTGTCATAAGCGATACATTATCATGATAACTATATCATTAAGGTAACAATATTGTCATTTTGGCTATATTGTCATTATGACTATAATTTCATAGAAGTTATTTTGCCAAGATTATTATATTTTCATGATGAATATATTGTTATGGATTCAGTAATGTCATGGTGAATGTATCATTATGGTGGCTATATTGCAATGGAACCCATAGTGGGAAGGTGACTACATTTTCATGGTTGGTATCATTTTGTCATGATTTTTTGCATTTGTCACTATATTTTCATGGTGACTCTGTTGCCATGATGTCTATATTGTCATTCAATTTGTTGAACTGATTGCAATATTTTCATAGACTATGTATGGTTATGTTGTCCTGGTGGTTGTGTTGTCATCTTGAATGTATGGTCCTGGTGGCTATATTACCGTTAAGATTATATCATTATGGTAACTATATTGACCTGGTGGCTATATTGTTATGCGACTAAATTGTCCTGGTGGCTATTTGTCATATTTGTTATATTAAAAGGTGACTGCCTTTTCATGTTGGCTATATTGTCAAGGTAGGTATATTGTCATGGTGGCTATATTGGTGTGATGGTTATTTCTCTTTCTGGTGGTATATTGCCATGATAGCTACACTAACATATTAGGATACTTGCATGGTGATGTACTGTCTTTGTTGCTAAACTGCTATTGTGGATATTTTGTCATGAAAATATTATTATCAAGATAGCTACATTGTCAATGTGACTATATTTTCTAGGTAGTTACAGTTTTGGTGACTATATTGGCATGGTAGCTATCTTCTTATTTCAAATATAATGCCATCATATCTAAAGTATCATGTTTGCTACATGAACTTGGTGAAAATATTGCTATATTGAATTATGTCGTAGGGGATATGTTTTGTTGTTAGCTTCATTTTTATTGTCATTATAAGATCATGATAGCAATATATTTATGGTGGGTTATTTGGTAGTGTGAGTATAACTATATAGATATCGTATCCTCCTGTCAATTATATTGTCAATGTCTTTATAATGTAATGGTGATTATCTCAACTTGGTGATCATATTATCATGATGGGTGTATGGTTATGGTAACTCTAATGTAATAGCGATTTTTCTTACTGTAGTAATTTTGTCTTTCTGACTATATATTCATGGGATCTATATTGTTATGGGAGATACATTTATATGGTTCGCATATAGTTATATTGGCTATACTGTCAAGGTGACTATATTATAGTGATAAATCCTGTCTTGGTCGCTCTTTTGTCATTGAGACTATTTTGTCCTGAACGGTATATGTCTTTTAAAGTCCAAAAGTGAATATTTTGTCACAGTGGCTATATTGCCATAGTGAACAAAATTTCATGGTGTTTATTGTTGCTTTGACTATATTGCCATATATATCATATGATCTATATATATGATCATATCATATGACTATATTGCCATATATATCATATTCATCCCTGGGGATAGGGGAGAAAGAATACTTCCCACGCATTCCTCACGTGTCGTAGAAGGCGACTAAAGGGGAGGGAAGCGGGGGGCTGGAAACCCTCCCCTCCTTGTATTTTAACTTTCTAAAAGGGGAAACAGAAGAAGGAGTCACGCGGGGAGTGCTCATCCTCCTCAAAGGCTCAGATTGGGGTGTCTAAATGTGTGTGGATGTAACCAAGATGAGAAAAAAGGAGAGATAAGTAGTATGTTTGCGGAAAGGAACCTGGATGTTTTGGCTCTAAGTGGAACGAAGCTCAAGGGTAAAGGGGAAGAGTGGTTTGGGAATATCTTGGGAGTAAGGGTCAGGGGTTAGTGAGAGGACAAGAGCAAGGGAAGGAGTAGCACTACTCCTGAAACGGGAGTTGTGGAAGTATGTGATAAAGTGTAAGAAAGTAAACTCTAGATTGATATGGGTAAAACTGAAAGTTCATGGAGAGAGATGGGTGATTATTGGTGCATATGCACCTGGGCATGAGAAAGATCATGAGAGGCAAGTGTTTTGGGAGCAGCTGAATGAGTGTGTTAGTGGTTTTTATGCACGAGACCGGGTTATAGTGATGTGTGATTTGAATGCAAAGGGGAGTAATGTGGCAGTTGAGGGAATAATTGGTATACATGGAGTGTTCAGTGTTGTAAATGGAAATGGTGAAGAGCTTGTAGATTCATGTGCTGAAAAAGGACTGTTGATTGGGAATACCTGGTTTAAAAGAGAGATATACATAATGAAACGTATGTAAGTAGGAGAGATGGCCAGAGAGCGTTATTAGATTACGTGTTAATTGATAGGCGCGCGAAAGAGAGACTTTTGGATGTTAATATGCTGAGAGGTGCAACTGGAGGGATGTCTGATCATTATCTTGTGGAGGCGAAGGTGAAGATTTGTAGAGGTTTTCAGAAAAGAAGAGAGAATGTTGGAGTGAAGAGAGTAGTGAGAGTAAGTGAGCTTGGGAAGGAGCCTTGTGTGAGGAAGTACCAGGAGAGGCTGAGTACAGAATGGAAAAAGGTGAGAACAAAGGAGGTAAGGGTAGTGGGAGAGGAATGGGATGTATTTAGGGAAGTAGTGATGGCTTGCGCAAAAGATGCTTGTAGCATGAGGAGCGTGGGAGGTGGGCAGATTAGAAAGGGTAGTGAGTGGTGGGATGAAGAAGTAAGATTATTAGTGAAAGAGAAGAGAGAGGCGTTTGGACGACTTTTGCAGAGAAATAATGCAAAGGAGTGGGAGATGTATAAAAGAAAGAGGCAGGAGGCCAAGAGAAAGGTGCAAGAGGTGAAAAAGAGGGCAAATGAGAGTTGGGTGAGAGAGTATCATCAAATTTTAGGGAGAATAAAAAGATGTATTTGAAGGAGGTAAAAAAAGTGCGCAAGACAAGGAAACAAATAGGAACATCAGTGAATGGGCTAATGGGTAGGTGATAACAAGTAGTGGTGATGTGAGGAGATGCAGTGAGTATTTTGAATGTTTGTTGAATGTGTTTGATGATAGAGTGGCAGATATAGGGTGTTTTGGTCGAGGTGGTGTGCAAAGTGAGACGGTAATGTCATGTTATCTTTATTGTCACGGTGGTTGTATTGTCATCGTGGCTATACAGTCATGTTGGCTATATTGTCATTAAGATTACATTGTTATGGTAACTATATTGCCATGGTGGCTGTATATTTTCATAGTAGGATGATTGTATTATGGCGATTGTATTGCATTTCTGAGTATATTGTCATGGTGACTGTGTTGCCATAATATCTATATTGTCATTTAATTTGTTGAATTGATGGAAATATTATGTAAGAAACGGTACCGTCATGTTATCTGTATTGTCATGGTGGTTGTATTGTCATCAGGGCTATATAGCCATGTTGGCTATATTGTCATTAACATTTACATTGTTATGGTAACTATATAGCCTTTGTGGCTGTATTGTTAGGTCACCATATTGCCATGGTGGCTGTATTGTTAGGTCACTATATTGCCATGATGGCTATTTGCCATTTTTGTTATATAACAAGGAGGTGACTGTCTTTTCATGTTGGCAATATTGTCAGAATAGCTATATTGTCGAGTAGTAGGTATATATATTTCTATTCTGGCGTTATATTATAATGATGGCAATAATAACGTTTTGGAGATATAGTGTCTTGGCAGCTGAACTCTTATTGTAGATATTTTTCAATTTGAATATTACATCATGGTAGTTACATAGTCAAGGTTAGTATATTTTTATGGTAGCTACATTGTCATGGTGAAGACATTGGCATGGTGGCTGTATTGTTATTTTCAATATAATGCCGTCCTGGCTTCATTATCTTGGTCGCTATATCAACTTGATGGTTATATTGTTATGGTTATTTTGTCGTTCGGGATATATTTCATTTGGTACAATATTGTTGTGATTATATGATCATGATAATAATATTTTCATGGCGGTTTATTTGGTATTGTAAATGTAAGTGAATGGATATCATCTCATCATGTCACTTAAATTGTGACTACCTGTTAGTCAAGATCAGATAAAGAGCCGGGTTGAGGTGAGGGCCCGTACCAAGCATAGACCTAGCATAGACCTGTCATGGTACAGACCAGTCATATGGAGACCTGGTGAATCCAACAATTAGAAACATTCCATATTTGAGGAGACTTGGCAGGTCTAACTATGAACCAATTTCATCATGATCATATGATAAGACCCCGTGCCAATGCTGGGACAAATTGTAATATTGAATTGTATATTGATTTCATATTTCGATGGAATTAACAATAAAGATGAGTTGCCATAATTATGAGGAAACATGTCCACATTCACACTCACCAACCCTACCCAGACAACACGAGTCGTATTGATCATTTCTGAATTCATCGGACACATCCGGGAAGATACTTTTTTACCGTGTGTACTTTACTTTAAAGTTATGTTCATTGGAAATAGAGCGAAACTAACTGTCTGTATTACCAACAAAAATCACTATGAAGTATAGGTATCTATCTACTAATGACGTCACATCTGATGTCACTCGTAGTAATGATGGTGGGCAAACGTTTGACCTCAGATGAGGTGAAGTATTTTATCTTCAATATGATTGTTAACATGGAATAATGTACCAGTTAGAGTGGTTGGAAGCAGCATTATAAATACGTTTCACAATAAACTTGATAAACATTTCCCTTCAAGTTCAAGACTAACATTATTTGCGACTCATCATTAGTCACACTGACAATATACAGGTTTATCTTTAGATTATCTGTATGTCTTCCACTACACTAATGTGTGAGTTCCTGATATCTTCCACTACACTAATGTGTGAGTTCCTGATATCTTCCACTACACTAATGTGTGAGTTCCTGATATCTTCCACTACACTAATGTGTGAGTTCCTGATATCTTCCACTACACTAATGTGTGAGTTCCTGATATCTTCCACTACACTAATGTGTGAGTTCCTGATATCTTCCACTACACTAATGTGTGAGTTCCTGATATCTTCCACTACACTAATGTGTGAGTTCCTGATATCTTCCACTACACTAATGTGTAAGTTCCTGATATCTTCCACTACACTAATGTGTGAGTTCCTGATATCTTCCACTATCACCATCAGCCTCGAAGTGACCCAGTGGTCCACTGCTGTATGGATACCTTTACATTCCTTTGTATAATGGAATGTTTGTAACAACACAGTAATTAATCACATCTGAGCAATCGGGAATTTGACAAGGCATTATCAGCTTTACGTCCTATTGGCGGGTCATCATAGAGCTATAAGGCTGTGGTCATGTTTGTCTGTATGTTGATGACAGGGGCTTCCTCTCTTATGTGAATGGCTTCTAATCTGTGTAGTCTCCTGCGATCACTACAACTAGTAATGATTTTGATGTTATTCATTATAATCTCCCTCGTTAGTCTCGTTCCATGCTTTTGTTCATGATGATGTTTGATTCCACCTTCTTGTAAGTGGAGCGAGAGTCGGTGGCTCAGGGTGCAGGTGTACTGATCATGTTGAGATGAGTAATAATGGATATATGAGCATACATTGGTGGGTTTCCTGTATATGTTAAACTTAAACTTGTTTCCTTGCCTATGGATAATGGAATCTAGAAATGGTAAAATACCATTATTTTCATTTTTCTACAGTAAATTTGATGGAAGGTACTAAATTGTTAAGTAAGGGGAGAAATATTTGTAAATTTTCATTTGTTCGTCAAACACAAAGAACATCATCTACATACCTAAACCAAATTGCATTAGAAGGTAAGATATCCTTTACTAATTTTGTTTCAAAACATTCCATATAAAGATTACTTAGTACAGGTGAAAGAGGCTTACCCATTGCCATACCAAATTTTTGAGCATAATAATCTCCATTAAATTGAAATACACAGTCTTTTATACACAATTTCATCAGTTCAATGAAATTAGACTCTGAAGCAGGTAAATGAATATCATCCAAGACATCAAATACATATTCTAAAAGGTCATCAACTGGAACTTTAGTGAAAAGTGAGGAAACATCAAAGCTAACTAGTTTAAAATCAAAATTAACATTGATATTGGTTAGCTTGTTGACTAAATCTACATTTTTCATGATATTAGAATTTGATACCTTACCCAATAAAGGGCTTAATAAAGAATCTAACCATTTTGACAATTCATATGTGATGGAGCCTACTGAACTCACTATAGGTCTTGCTGGAAAATTCTGTTTATGTGTTTTGATAAGTCCATACATATATGGCAATGAATGGGACAAAGATGACAAACTTTTGATGAGAGAAATGTTACCTTTCAGCAACAACTTCATTTATTTATTGAAATGAGAATTAACTGCTTTTAAGTGATTTTTACTAAGTTTAGAATATGTTGTGTCATCATTTAGATCATTCATTTTAGATAAATAGTTACTTTTGTCTAAAATCACAACAGAGTTAGACTTAGCTGCCTTGTTTAATCACGTTAAAAACTATGATCATTGTACTGAATGGAGTAACGCCATCTCAGTTATTAACTCTAACTCTATTACCAAGAGGAATATCATTGAATCTTCTATTATTAAGTACACAAAGAATTATAATCTTAATATTAGTGATGGTCTATACAAATTAGATAACTTTATTGTTGATAAAATTTGTAAAATGATAAGTTTATGAACGCTCGTTGTATGTTTTGGACAATCACATGTTTACCAAATGGCTCTTAGCTTCGTCTCATCGATGTATATCAACTGACATATTTCTCTCTTGTGTCTCCCCTGATGATGTGATTAATACACGAAAGTGCACTTGGGAGCTTATCGTGTTTCATTTTCCCCGTGGACTCATAGGAATATCTTGATGACGCGCAAAATTGTGATTATTTCCAACATGGATTCCACACGGCTCTTCTATTTCTTCTCTACAAGCTGTCCTGGACTTTCTCCTTTCGTTACTGCTTTCTCCAAATCGCTAATCAAGGCTTACCAACTGAAGTTACGATTTGGATTCCTTAGGAAATGCCCTGATGAACAAATGATGCAAAGATCTGTCCTACCTCAACGTTTGTTTCAGCTGTCTGGTCGACGATTTGACCAGTTCCAAAATATTATTTTAAATAAAAACATTTAATTAAAGAAACTTGAAATGGAGGAGGCTTTTCGCATTTCAAGAGAGAAGAAACGTGCCTTTCAAATGGTAATACCGTCACACTGGAAGAACCGGATGTTGGACTATTGCTATGATAAATTAAGAAAAGAATGCAATAGGCTACAAGTGTCACTAAATTGTAAGTTGGACCATCTTACTGAAAACAGCGACTGGACCAAGAACACAAACCCATCTTTTGTGGTAAACCTGTCTAATAAACTAGATAAAGATTCCTTGTGTGCATTAGGCTATGGTTTGTTTTGTGTGCACTGACAGGGAAGCCAGCTGTGTTGATGTCACAAAGTCTTTTTGTAATTTAGAAAAATACAGTAATTTAAGTAATGATGAAATTAATATCAGTAAGGGTGTAGTGTAATTACCCTAAAAGATTCACAAGAGCTATTAACACCTTAAAGAAAGACAAGGATATACATATTACTAAAGCAGATAAGTCTAACTCTGTTGTGATTTTAGACAAAAGTAACTATTTATCTAAAATGAATGATCTTCTAAATGATGACACAACAGATTCTAAACTTAGTAAAACTCCCTTAGAAGCAGTTAATTCTCGTTTCAATAAAAAAATGCAGTTGTGTTTGAAAGGTAACATCTCTCTTATCAAAAGTTTGTCATCTTTGTCCCCTTCATTGCCATATATGTATGGACTTATCAAAACACATAAACAGAATTTTCCAGCAAGACCTATAGTGAGTTCAGTAGGATCCATCATATATGAATTGTCAAAATGGTTAGTTTCTTTATTAAGCCCTTTAGTGGGTAAGGTATCAAATTCTAATATCATGAACAATGTAGATTTAGTCAAGCTAAACAATATCAATGCTAATTTTGATTTTAAACTAGTTAGCTTTGATGTTTCCTCACTTTCCACTAAAGTTCCTGTTGATGACCTTTTAGAATATTTATTTGATGTCTTGGATGATATTCATTTAACTGCTTCAAAGTCAAATTTCATTGAACTGATAAAATTGTATATAAAAGACTGTGTATTTCAATTCAATGGAAATTATTATGCTCAAAAATTTGGTATGGCAATGGGTAACCCTCTTTGACCTGTACTAAGTAATCTTTATATGGAATGTTTTGAAGCAAAATTACTAAAGGATATGTTACCTTCTAATGCAATTTGGTTTAGGTATGTGGATGATGTTCTTTGTGTTTGACGAACAAATTAAAATTTACAAATATTTCTCCCTTACTTAACAATTTAGTACCTTCCATCAAATTTACTGTAGAGCTTACAAAAATCCTATACATGAATATTATTCTTATTCACCTTTGCACATTGTTCAGTTAGCCTTTGTATTGTTATTCAACTTTGCTACCTCATTGGTTTTTGAGAGCTACACCTGGTTGGATTGTTATTATTATGTGCTCTGAGATCACACTTATTGCAAGTTGCCTTATAGGATTTTTGTAAGCTCTACTGTAAGATTTATATTGTATTCCTGATAAGATCTCTGTTTTAACTCTTCTGAAGACCAGCTCTTTCATGCCTGTCATGCTACAGTATAATTCATTTTCTCTTATCTTTGACCACTGTCATTCCATTTCCCTACACCTCGTTTTCAGTTTCTGTGAGAAATGTTAGATCAGAGTTTCATTTTTCCACTTGACAGGAAATTATTTGGTACTGTTGGGTGGTGAGCACACCACTAGATAGCCAGCTGCGCCCTGCTAGTGATTCCCGTATGTGTGCAAGTAAATCATAGTATTTAAAGCCTCCATATTGCTCTGTCAGTATGACAATGTTATGATAGCTCAGCATAAACAGGCGTGGCATGATGCCAGCAGTAACAGACAAGTCTTTTTTCTCAAAGAAACCGAAAAAAAGGGCTCCTTCACTATTTTAAGAGCCACTTACTCCTTTGAACATGAAAAAAGATTCATCATATGAAACCCCTACAACATGTATGACATTTTAAAGTAGCCTTTACCACGAACATATACAACATAGCTCTGAGAGTTCTACATTGCTGCAGGAATTTTCACATTACAGAGAAAAGTTTCATTTATGTCTGACCTTGGAATAGTTGGGTTGTTGGTCTAAACAAGATGGCTGAGACTGCAGGGTCTGCTGACTTTTCTGAGGAGGGATTGGCAGTTTCTAGAAATTATGATGCTTCCTAGTCAAGCATCTGTATGCTTAAGTGCATGTAAGTCTTCTCCATTATTTGCTGCAACATCTTAATGCGCTTCATTTTGAATTAAGCAAGCAAGGGCTCAGGGCAGGATTCATCAAACTGATTTTTGAAAAATAAACTGGTTATACTTTCCACTGTCAGGAAAATAGCTACATAGTTGCACAACAAACTGTATATCATATCAATTCTCTTAAATACAAGCTTAAACAATGATTCTTGACCTTCTCTACTTACAGGTCATTTGCCTTGAGGACAGCAGCATCTGTTGTTCTGCAAGACCTAATAGATCCATCAATGTGGAGGCAGACTTGCCTTTAAATATGCCTTGGAAAGTCACCAAACAGAATATTAAGCAACAAAAATGCATTTTAAAGATGTAAGTTTAAGGGCTACATAGAACTGAAAGAATGTTAAGATATAACCTCTATCAAAGGTACAGTTTCTAGATATCAGAGCAGCGAGGACATCTAATATATAAGAAATTAATGGAAGTTTTTAAATCCTTAGCTGAACCTTTGATTGTGAAACATTCATCCCTAACACAATGTTTACATATTTCCTGTTGAGGTCAGATTGTTATCCTTACTACCCATTTCTTTAATGTGCTCACATACGCTAAATAGACTCACAAAATTTAGCTAAATAGACTCAGAAAACTTGAAATTTTAACATAATCAATGACTACGAAAAACCTTAATTATCTATTTTCATTGCATATGTAAAGTCTGTGGGACTTCTGTCCAGGAACACTGTTTTAGGTGGTGGAAGACTGGTTGTGTGACTGCTGCATTTGGGCCAGTTCAAGAGCATGTTGGTGAGAGGCTTCCAAACCCATTAGCAAATGGACCATAGTGTTTCATGTGAAAGTCTGTTACATTATTAGGCTCTGTGGGAGGAAAGTTCCCTAAGACTTTAAAGGCACTGTTTGTATCAGTGGGAGTGAAGGGTACGTGGGCGATTGTCTCTGAATGGATTTTGGGTAGATTTTTCACAACTTTCCTTTTTAAAGGCGAGATTGGTTTGTGGGTAATTTTTGAGAAGTATCTCATGAGTATCTTTGTAAGTTCTTTGGGACAATGGATTTTACTGTGATGAGTCAGGTGTGCTTCATGAGTGAGGACTGGTGAGACGAGTGGTGATGTGGGTCTTTCGGTTCACTGTGTTGATGAAGGAGTGCCAGTTATCTGTTTGCCTCTATATGATTAAGTTAATGATAAATTTATTTAAGAATATTTATTTGATCTCTGATTTCTATCAATGGTGAGTGGTTATGTGTAAGGTGGTTTCTTTACTTTACGATGTGTGTAATTTATGGGAGTAGGTAGTAGTTTGTAGGAAGCTAACAACCAGGGAGGTATATTACCAGTACTAACCGCCTGGGTATCTGGAGGGTTAGTGACGCCTGTTTAGTGATCCAGCACTCAGGTGGTCGTCACGTTGCACTCCTCTGACCCAGGTAGCTGTCTTTTGTATTGACTGGGTGAGCTGGATGGAGTGTGCTCAGGATGGGTAAGTGGTCAGAGGATGGTTGCCGTAGCATCCTTCCATGTAATGCTGGTGTGAGCAGAATGTTGTTTCACAAAGTTAGCTGCAGGAGCTGGTGGACTAGGAGTCTTGTTGGTTGGTTGGTTGCATATAGGTTAAGTATACTGAGAAGTTACAGTTGAAGAAATTCACCTCAGAGATCATAAGTGTGAATGCTGAACAAAGTGGACATTCAAATCTTTAATAATGGGAGCATCTTACCGAGGTTCTGCTGTTGGGTAGTGTATCTTATGGGGTATGTAGAGTGAGGAGGTATGCAGATGTTGATTATCTTGCACCTAGTACTGTGTTTATAGGATATTGTTGTTGTCTGTGAGCTGTTGTATGGTGTCAGTTGTGGAGAAAATTTTGGTTTGGTGGGTAAGTGTTATGAGTACCTACTCTTTGTCTGTTATTTCTTACAGCTGTGAGATCTGGATGTGAGACTAGCTTCTTAGATGAGTGCTACAAGGATACTGCATTTTCTCTTAATTAGCTGAGAATTTTTGTGTATTTGTTCTTATCATTACTAGCACCGAATTGCAAAATCTTTAGTTTGTCATTGCAGTTCTGTGGCGTAGAATGATCTATTTGTGAAGACTGAAAATGCGCATTCTGTAATGCTGTTTATTGGAAATTTGTGCTCGAGGTGAAGGTGTTTGTGACGGAGTTTTGTAAGTTATTTTCTGAATGGTTGCTGTACGTCCAGTGTTCTGAGTAGTCTCCATTGGATGACAGTGATGTACAGTGGAGGTGATACCAATGACTGCAGTTAAAGCATAAATTGTAGTAGTGCTTTTTGACATAATTGGCACTATGAACACATGTCCTACGCTGAAATTAGTGGATAGATGACCTGGCCATTACCTCCCTATAGTTAATATATGTGTGAATTCTTCAGATGCCTGAGTATAACCTTAAATAACACACTGCACAAAAAATTAACTTTACACCAGTGAATGACAGGTCTCAAATTGATCACCTGTTAACTTTAAAGAGGTTGGTATGTTATCAGATCTTTTAGTCGTTATGTCATTACATTACTTTGAAAGTGAAAATACCATTTTTATACTAGTTTTCTGAAGAGACGTAGTAAGAGCAATGGTAAAGGGAAAAAAATATTGTCAATCACACCAATGGGAAAAAGATATTGCTAAGCTCATTAAATGAAAAATAATATTGTTAAGCTTACTAAAGGAAAACAATATTGTTGTTAAGGTTATGGCAGTATAGATTTCCCATATAATATCCTTCATGTCGAAATATACAAGGAGTAGAAATATGGCATTAAATCAATATACCAACGATGGTCTAATTCAAGAAACAAAACTGATAACTAAAACACACAACACCACAGTGGCAGTCGATAAGGGAGCTGTGAACATGGTTTAATACAAACATAATATTATGATCGTAGGAAGACTCTCCATATATAATATATCAAATAAGAAACAAAAATATCCTCTAACATAGAAGCTGAAGATAACATATGGAAAACACAGCACTAAAATGTCCAGGATAAAGATATAATAACCTTAAACACAAAACTGACTGCAATCATGTACATAAACTAATTTACTGGTAAACAATAACACTGAGAGGAATACATATGAAAATTATTGGTTTGATGCAAGGTACAAAAAAAAGGCAACTGGAGGTGTACAGTACATAGCAAAGATAAACAATGAAACAGTTTACATGGATTAGTAATATTACAACCAATTTTGTTGTCGCTAGACTGGTGAAGCCACAATGCAAGAATAAACTGGAGGCCAAATATAAGAATCAAAAGTACATAATGTGTTGTGAAAACTGGTACCAGAATGAAATAATTAAACACAAGAAGATAGATATCAGCATAAAGCATGGAAAATCCATGAAATGAAATTATCAATGGAATAATCATAGTTACACGCATATGAATATTTCATGCAGTTTCAAGGAAAAACAAACTAGCTCAACTAAATACTTTAATGTGGCAACATGAGGAAAAGAGAAAAGCTTTGGAAATGATTTACATCTTGTACGACATTTTTACTTCACAATAAAAGTATTCTCTTAAACAGGGTCATCTTGGGGCTCAGCAAGGCCATTCCTTTCAAATTACAGTCTGCGTACACCATCCAAATATATTAGTGCGAATGGAAAATTTAGGTAGGCTAAACATTAATTGAAAACATCAGGAGAGACCCATTATGAAGAAGAGCAAAGTAACTTGTCAGCTTTACCTTTTACTGCAGATAATATCTGAAGAATTAATTTCAATGAGTCCTTAACTTTACAGAGATGCAGAAGTGTCTTGTTCCTCTGAAAAATATAAAGAACAAAATGGTAATCATCAGCGTAGTTACAAGAGGATGGAGGGTAGGCCCCAGGAACCACCGACTGTTTAGGGTTTTTATGATATCCAATTCTGCCTAGCTCCTAGGTTGCCATCCAGTCAATTTGGCCGTGATAATCTTGGCAAATCTATCCCCAAGTGTCCCAAATATCTAAACGCCAGTGGTAGATAGCACCTCGACTTAACTCAAAATATCACATATTGTTTACTTGACACTTATAGAGCCTAGCTTTCATGTGGTAATCAATAAGATTTGAAAAAGAACTTTGTCTAAATACAACACAAACACTTTAAACAGCTAATGTTAGAAATGAAAAGAAAAGTACTAATTAATAATAACAAATATAAATAAACCGTAACTTTTATTCTGTCCCTTACCACCATGCATGTCTGTTCAAACAAAACAAGCTGACCAAAAATAATTCTTTATGAACGTCTCGATTAACTAGAATTTCCCAAGAAACAATAACATATAAGAGAAGTTTTAGTTTGCAAACAAAACAAATACTTAAAACAGCTAACACAAAAGTAAAAAATAGATATCATAAATGATCATAAATTAAAGCCAGTAACTATCAATAGCTGTCGCTTACACTCACGAATGGCTGACCCGTACCATATTTTGGTCTTCCGCTTCACGTACAAATCTTGACCTATAACAATTATAAATTATAATTACTATAATTTTCTTTAATCATTATATTACAATTTTCTTATGTTAATAATTAGTATAACAAACACAAACAAAAACTGTAGAACTATCAGAGGACAAATTTCAGGCAGCAACTATGAACATTCGGGAAGGTTTGATCATTTCTCTCCTGCTCCTGCCTCTCTCTCCATCTCCCATATGGCCTTCCCATACACCAAGATGATATATATATGTATATATATATATATATATATATATATATATATATATATATATATATATATATATATATATATATATATATATATATATATATATACATATATATATATATATATATATATGTGTGTGGGTGATTATTGGTGCATATGCACCTGGGCATGAGAAGAAAGATCATGAGAGGCAAGTGTTTTGGGAGCAGCTGAATGAGTGTGTTAGTGGTTTCGATGCACGAGACCGGGTTATAGTGTTGGGTGATTTGAATGCAAAGGTGAGTAATGTGGCAGTTGAGGGAATAATTGGTGTACATGGGGTGTTCAGTGTTGTAAATGGAAATGGTGGAGAGCTTGTAGATTTATGTGCTGAAAAAGGACTGATGATTGGGAATACCTGGTTTAAAAAGCGAGATATACATAAGTATACTTATGTAAGTAGAAGAGATGGCCAGAGACCGTTACTGGTTTACGTGTTATTTGACAGGCGCGCGAAAGAGAGACTTTTGGATGTTAATGTGCTGAGAGGTGCAACTGGAGGGATGTCTGATCATTATCTTGTGGAGGCTAAGGTGAAGATTTGTATGGGTTTTCAGAAAAGAAGAGTGAATGTTGGGGTGAAGAGGGTGGTGAGAGTAAGTGAGCTTGGGAAGGAGACTTGTGTGAGGAAGTACCAGGAGAGACTGAGTACAGAATGGAAAAAGGTGAGAACAATGGAAGTAAGGGGAGTGGGGGAGGAATGGGATGTATTTAGGGAATCAGTGATGGATTGCGCAAAAGATGCTTGTGGCTTGAGAAGAGTGGGAGGTGGGTTGATTAGAAAGGGTAGTGAGTGGTGGGATGAAGAAGTAAGAGTATTAGTGAAAGAGAAGAGAGAGGCATTTGGACTATTTTTGCAGGGAAAAAATGAAATTGAGTGGGAGACGTATAAAAGAAAGAGACAGGAGGTCAAGAGAAAGGTGCAAGAGGTGAAAAAAAGGGCAAATGAGAGTTGGGGTGAGAGAGTATCATTAAATTTTAGGGAGAATAAAAAGATGTTCTGGAAGGAGGTAAATAAAGTGCGTAAGACAAGGGAGCAAATGGGAACTTCAGTGAAGGGCGCAAATGGGGAGGTGATAACAAGTAGTGGTGATGTGAGAAGGAGATGGAGTGAGTATTTTGAAGGTTTGTTGAATGTGTTTGATGATAGAGTGGCGGATATAGGGTGTTTTGGTCGAGGTGGTGTGCAAAATGCGAGTTTTAGGGAAAATGATTTGGTAAACAGAGAAGAGGTAGTAAAAGCTTTGCGGAAGATGAAAGCCGGCAAGGCAGCAGGTTTGGATGGTATTGCAGTGGAATTTATTAAAAAAGGGGGTGACTGTATTGTTGACTGGTTGGTAAGGTTATTTAATGTATGTATGATTCATGGTGAGGTGCCTGAGGATTGGCGGAATGCGTTCATAGTGCCATTGTACAAAGGCAAAGGGGATAAGAGTGAGTGCTCAAATAACAGAGGTATAAGTTTGTTGAGTATTCCTGGCAAATTATATGGGAGGGTATTGATTGAGAGGGTGAAGGCATGTACAGAGCATCAGACTGGGGAAGAGCAGTGTGGTTTTAGAAGTGGTAGAGGATGTGTGGATCAGGTGTTTGCTTTGAAGAATGTATGTGAGAAATACTTAGAAAAGCAAATGGATTTGTATGTAGCATTTATGGATCTGGAGAAGGCATATGATAGAGTTGATAGGGATGCTCTGTGGAAGGTATTAAGAATATACGGTGTGGGAGGCAAGTTGTTAGAAGCAGTGAAAAGTTTTTATCGAGGATGTAAGGCATGTGTACGTGTAGGAAGAGAGGAAAGTGATTGGTTCTCAGTGAATGTAGGTTTGCGGCAGGGGTGTGTGATGTCTCCATGGTTGTTTAATTTGTTTATGGATGGGGTTGTTAGGGAGGTGAATGCAAGAGTTTTGGAAAGAGGGGCAAGTATGAAGTCTGTTGGGGATGAGAGAGCTTAGGAAGTGAGTCAGTTGTTGTTCGCTGATGATACAGCGCTGGTGGCTGATTCATGTGAGAAACTGCAGAAGCTGGTGACTGAGTTTGGTAAAGTGTGTGAAAGAAGAAAGTTAAGAGTAAATGTGAATAGGAGCAAGGTTCTTAGGTACAGTAGGGTTGAGGGTCAAGTCAATTGGGAGGTGAGTTTGAATGGAGAAAAACTCGAGGAAGTGAAGTGTTTTAGATATCTGGGAGTAGATCTGGCAGCGGATGGAAACATGGAAGCGGAAGTGGATCATAGGGTGGGGGAGGGGGCGAAAATTCTGGGAGCCTTGAAGAATGTGTGGAAGTCGAGAACATTATCTCGGAAAGCAAAAATGGGTATGTTTGAAGGAATAGTGGTTCCAACAATGTTGTATGGTTGCGAGGCGTGGACTATGGATAGAGTTGTGCGCAGGAGGATGGATGTGCTGGAAATGAGATGTTTGAGGACAATGTGTGGTGAGAGGTGGTTTGATCGAGTAAGTAACGTAAGGGTAAGAGAGATGTGTGGAAATAAAAAGAGCGTGGTTGAGAGAGCAGAAGAGGGTGTTTTGAAATGGTTTGGTCACATGGAGAGAATGAGTGAGGAAAGATTGACCAAGAGGATATATGTGTCGGAGGTGGAGGGAACGAGGAGAAGAGGGAGACCAAATTGGAGGTGGAAAGATGGAGTGAAAAAGATTTTGTGTGATCGGGGCCTGAACATGTAGGAGGGTGATAGGAGGGCAAAGAATAGAGTGAATTGGAGCGATGTGGTATACCGGGGTTGACGTGCTGTCAGTGGATTGAATCAAGGCATATGTATGGGGGTGGGTTGGGCCATTTCTTTCGTCTGTTTCCTTGCGCTACCTCGCAAACGCGGGAGACAGCGACAAAGCAAAATAAAAAAAAAAAAAAAAATATATATATATATATATATATATATATATATATATATATATATATATATATATATATATATATATATCTGGCCAATTCCCTGATCAACTTTTTGTTAACGTAGGCTGCATAAAATATGCAAAATCACTGACCTCATTAGAGGTTACTATATTATACGAAATAATTTAATAGATTTTTGTTTATTCTCCATAGATTTGAGACACTGTAAAAGCCTAGCTTGTATACTATACTTTGGGCGCTGCAGATAAACCATTTCTAAATTTAAAAAGGAATCTACCTAACTTCTAACATCTAACCCCTTAGTCAAAGCAATTAAATATGGTTTAGGTTCAGATTTATCAGAGTTTAACCACGTTGTTTAACCCCAAAAATCTGTCATCTAATTGAAGATCTTCATGATCTAAATATGTGGAAACATCAAATATTATAATCTTACTGCATGTCTGCCTTCCATCTGGTCCCTTCATAATAACATCTTCAGAACCACAAGTGGTTAAGAAATCTAACAGCATCATTAATCTTGACAGTTACATAAGGTCTATATCTTCCTTGAACGAAATCTTAAAACTCCTGTGGTACTTACAGAGTCGTACCGTCCTCTGTAGCTTCTGGTGAAATTCCAAATGTACTGTAACGGAGATGATATGGCCTCAGCCTACACAGAGGTCACTGTGTCTCTGGCTCTCCGCCTCCAGAGTTAATTCCCTTCATTTCCTCGTCATGCCTATCACTCAGGCGAGGAGGATGACCAACCCTGTAACATTTTGTTCTCAGTGTTCTTCCCCCTTTCCTCTCACCAGAGTTACTTTTACCCTTGGTGTTCATCACCCCGATACCATCTCGAAGCTTCGTTCATCCCCCTTTGGGCACCCGGGACCATCATTCCTGGTCTTAGTTGATGAATTTTGACAATAGTGTTATTATTACCCCTCGATTTTCTTGTCTTAAGACTTGGTATGAAGTGGTTTCTAACCCCCTCCAATTCTAATTCAATGCCTTGCCCAAGTTATGGGGACACTTGGAGGACGAGGTCCCAGACTCAATCATCAACTTTACAGTTGAAAGGAATCCATTAATATCTCGATCGTCAACATTTGACGACTTCAATATATATTCTGAATTTACTATATACTCCCTACTTGGGCCTAAAACTTTATTTCTGATCACAACTCCAGCCCAGTGGTATGGGATATAGAGAAACGCATGAGGAACTGCAGACGAAGAAGCCCTGGAGAAAGTAAGAATCCAACCCAAGATAAACACACCTTTTGAATCAACGCTCACGTTTATTGAATTTAAAAAAGAAATCTTGTTGCTACTTAGCGTTGCTTTGGTCTTGCATTGCTTCAAGAGGGCTGTCAGCAGCAGTGGTCTAGGTGTGGCAATGGTCAAATCATGAGATAAATGACTCCCACCTTAGTGACAGCTCTAACTACATGGTTTGGCCAGCCACAACGCCTCCTCCCACCACTTCTACCATCTTTGACCAAACTTAAAACTCCTTTACCCACAGTATGGCTGGCTCCATCGGTATTATAACCACCTGGGACCATCAGCCAATTTTCTTGGGCTTGGCTGAATTTTCCTTTTTTTCTCGAAGCGTTTGTCACCGTGTCCGGGAATTTAACCTTTACATGGAGGCTCCAGTTTTCGCTCTAGTATCTAGTTCGCCAAATAACTTCTTTATAAATGAGGTCCATTACAAAGTAAAGCATCATAAGTGGATCCAATGAAGTCCATTACAAAGTAAAGCATCATAAGTGGATCTCATGAAGTCCATTACAAAGTAAAGCATCATAAGTGGATCCAATGAAGTCCATTACAAAGTAAAGCATCATAAGTGGATCTCATGAAGTCCATTACAAAGTAAAGCATCATAAGTGGATCTCATGAAGTCCATTACAAAGTAAAGCATCATAAGTGGATCCAATTAAGTCCACTACAAAGTAAAGCATCATAAGTGGATCAAATGAAGTCCATTACAAAGTAAAGCATCATAAGTGGATCAAATGAAGTCCATTACAAAGTAAAGCATCATAAGTGGATCCAATGGAGTCCATTACAAAGTAAAGCAACATAAGTGGAGGCAGCCAAGATACTTCTCCGTGGTGGGGTTTGCTACGTGGTTGGTGGATATGGCCCTCCCCCACATAGTCACAGTGGTTGACCTCGTCTACGTCAACACATTATGAGGTCAAAAAAATTCACGAAATCTATTTCGCGTCCATACCAACATTAACCACATTCCATTTCCTCCACTGGGTATTCCACCTCCAAAACAACAGCCAAATTCCACTCCATCCATCTCTTCCATGTCTGGGTATTCCACCTCCATATCTACACAGCCAAATGCCACTCCATCCATCACTTCCACGTCTGGGTATTCCACCTCCATGTCCACACAGCCATAGCCCATGTCAAATACATGGACATATTCAAATTCCATCACCTGGACAAAGGAGAATCGTCCTACCTCCTTGGCAAACATTATTATATTGAAGAGTTTGATGAAAGGTTGAGGGAGCTTGCAAGGCGGAGCAGAGATGTTCACTCTTGTTGTCTTACCTATGTTGTACATTCAGCAATTTGAGTGGTGGCAATCCAGTTTCAAGTATCATATGGATTTTGACTTCGTCAACTCTGGTGCTTTTCTTAGCACTGTATTCCAACCCTTAAGTAGCTTATGTGTGGTCTAAGCTGGCTTATGCCTTCTGCCTTGATTACTTATCTGATCTTATGTCATTTAAAATGCCATGAATTATTTTCAATATGTTTTCATAGATTTGTGTTTATTCTCCATAGATTTGAAACATTTTAACAGCCTAGCTTGCATACTATACTTTGAGCGCTGGACATAAACCATTTCTAAATTTAACAAAGAATCCACCTCACTTGTGACATCTAACCCCTTAATCAAAGCATTCAACTATGGTTTAGGATCAGATTTATCTGAACGTCATTTAACCCCAACAAATCTGTCATCTAATTGAAGATCTCCATGACCTAAATATGTGGGAAAGTCAAATATGATAATCTCAGTGCATGTCTGCCTTCCATCTGGTCCCTCCATAATAACACCTTCGGAACCACAAGTGGGTAAGACATCTAACAGTATCATTGATCTTGACAGACACATAAGGTCTATATCTTCCTTGAACGAAACCTTAAAACTCCTGTGATACTTACAGAGTCATACTGTCCTCTGTAGCTTCTGGTGAAACTCCAGATGTACTGTTAAGGAATCCATTAATATCAAGATCGTCAACAATTGACAACTTCAATACATATTCTGAACTTACTATAGCTCGCTACTTGGGCCTAAAACTATATTTCTGAGCACAACTCCAGCCAAATGGTATGAGATATAGAGAAACGCATGTGGAACTGCAGACGAAGAAGCCCTGGAGAAAGTAGGAATCCAACCCTAGATAAACACACCTTTCGAATCAACGCTCACGTTTATTGAAATTAAAAAAGAAATCTTGTTGCTACTTAGCGTTGTTTTGGTCTTACTTTGCTTCAAGAGGGCTGCCAGCAGCAGTGGTCGAGGTGTGGCAATGGTCAAATCATTAGATAAATGACTCCCACCTGAGTGACAGCTGTAACTACATGGTTTGGTCAGCCACAATGCCTCCCACCACCACTTCCACCATCTTTGACCAAACTTAAAACTCCTTTACCCCCAGTATGGCTGGCGTCATCGGTATTATTACCATTTGGAACCATCAGCCAATTTTCTTGGATTTGGATGAATTTTCTTTTTTTTCCGAAGCGTTTGTCGCCGTTGCCGGGAATCTACCCCTTACATGGGAGCTCTGGTTGTCGCTGTGGTATTCAGTTCGCCAAATAACTTCTTTATAAATGAAGTCCATTACAAAGTAAAGCATCATAAGTGGATCCAATGAAGTCCATTACAAAGTAAAGGATCATACGTGGATGCAGCCAGGATACTTCTCTGTCGTGGGGCTCGCTACGTGGTTGGTGGATGTGGCCCTGCCCGCCACATGGTCACAGTGGTTGACCTAGTTTACGTCAACACAATACGAGGTCAACCTTCACCAAATCCATATGGCGTTCATACCAGTTTCACTCATATTCCATATCCTCCAATTCCACTTCTGGGTATTCCACCTCCATTTCCACACAGCCAAATTCCACTCCATCCATGACTTGCACGTCCGGGTATTCCACCAATTCCACTACATCCATCTCTTCAACGTCTGGGTATTCCACCTCCATGTCCACACAGCCATAGCCCATGTCAAATACATGGACATATTCAAATTCCATCACCTGGACAAGGGAGATTCGTCCTACCTCCTTGGTGAACATTATTATATTGAAGTGTTTGATGAAAGGTTGAGGGAGCTTGCAAGGCGGAGCAGAGACGTTCACTCTTGTTGTCTTACCTATGTTGTACATTCAGCAATTTGAGTGGTGGCAATCCAGTTTCAAGTATCATATGGATTTTGACTTCGTCAACTCTGGTGCTTTTCTTAGCACTGTATTCCAACCCTTAAGTAGCTTATGTGTGGTCTAAGCTGGCTTATGCCTCCTGCCTTGATTACTTATCTGATCTTCAGTCTTATTTAAAATGCCATGAATCATTTTCAATATGTTTTCATAGATTTGTGTTTATTCTCCATAGATTTGAAACATTTTAACAGCCTAGCTTGTATACTATACTTTGAGCGCTGCACATAAACCATTTCTAAATTTAACAAAGAATCCACCTCACTTGTGACATCTAACCCCTTAATCAAAGCATTTAACTATGGTTTAGGATCAGATTTATCTGAACGTCATTTAACCCCAACAAATCTGTCATCTAATTGAAGATCTTCAGGATCTAAATATGTGGGAAAATCAAATATGATAATCTCAGTGCATGTCTGCCTTCCATCTGGTCCCTCCATAATAACACCTTCGGAACCACAAGTGGGTAAGACATCTAACAGTATCATTGATCTTGACAGACACATAAGGTCTATATCTTTCTTGAACGAAACCTTAAAACTCCTGTGATACTTACAGAGTCGTACTGTCCTCTGTAGCTTCTGGTGAAACTCCAGATGTACTGTTAAGGAATCCATTAATATCAAGATCGTCAACAATTGACAACTTCAATACATATTCTGAACTTACTATAGCTCGCTACTTGGGCCTAAAACTATATTTCTGAGCACAACTCCAGCCAAATGGTATGAGATATAGAGAAACGCATGTGGAACTGCAGACGAAGAAGCCCTGGAGAAAGTAGGAATCCAACCCTAGATAAACACACCTTTCGAATCAACGCTCACGTTTATTGAAATTAAAAAAGAAATCTTGTTGCTACTTAGCGTTGTTTTGGTCTTACTTTGCTTCAAGAGGGCTGCCAGCAGCAGTGGTCGAGGTGTGGCAATGGTCAAATCATTAGATAAATGACTCCCACCTGAGTGACAGCTGTAACTACATGGTTTGGTCAGCCACAATGCCTCCCACCACCACTTCCACCATCTTTGACCAAACTTAAAACTCCTTTACCCCCAGTATGGCTGGCGTCATCGGTATTATTACCATTTGGAACCATCAGCCAATTTTCTTGGATTTGGATGAATTTTCTTTATTTTTCCGAAGCGTTTGTCGCCGTTGCCGGGAATTTAGCCCTTACATGGGAGCTCCGGTTGTCGCTGTGGTATTTAGTTCGCCAAATAACTTCTTTATAAATGAAGTCCATTACAAAGTAAAGCATCATAAGTGGATCCAATGAAGTCCATTACAAAGTAAAGGATCATACGTGGATGCAGCCAGGATACTTCTCCGTCGTGGGGCTCGCTACGTGGTTGGTGGATGTGGCCCTCCCCGCCACATGGTCACAGTGGTTGACCTAGTTTACGTCAACACAATACGAGGTCAACCTTCACCAAATCCATATGGCGTTCATAACAGTTTCACCCATATTCCATTTCCTCCAATTCCACTTCTGGGTATTCCACCTCCATTTCCACACAGCCAAATTCCACTCCATCCATGATTTTCACGTCTAGGTATTCCACCAATTCCACTCCATCCATCTCTTCAACGTCTAGGTATTCCACCTCCATACCCACACAGCCAAATTCCACTCCATCCATCACTTCCACGTCTGGGTATTCCACCTCCATGTCCACACAGCCATAGCCCATGTCAAACACATGGACATATTCAAATTCCATCACCTGGCCAAAGGAGAATCGTCCTACCTCCTTGGTGAACATTATTATATTGAAGTGTTCGAGAAAAGGTTGAGGTAGCTGGCAAGGCGGAGCAGAGATGTTCACTCGACAGAGGTCACAGCTCAAATGATGCTCTCGGTCCCGGCTCCCGCCCTGATATACCCTGGGAACTGATCATATCCTAGCATAGTTTAATATAATAAAGTCTAATATAGCGAAATCAATACTTTAATATAGTTAAGTTTATTTCTCAATAGTTTAATACATGTGCCTGACCACAGTTCCTTCACCCATACAATATGACTTTCACGGCACCAGCCAGCAGGAAAAATGTTGGATATAGGAGTGACTGAATATTTTGTCGGGAACAGAGATAATTGAATATTTGGTACGATCGATCAAAATGCTTTTTATAGACAAATAATTTCTGATTTTTCAAATGATTTTTTCCATCTGTTGGAACTGGTTTGAGTAATTAAAGATATGAAAACCGATGGAAAAGTTCAGTTTAACGCTTTTACGAATGTCTTGCTGCGTGTTTGGGAAGAGCAGTAAACTACAGGAATATATTGATCTAATGTCCCCTGCTCGTCCAACAGCAGATATTGTATGGTCTGAGACATTATTTCTGGTGAAGGTGGATTCTCTCCGGCATTGCGTAAATCACTTCCACAAACTTGCGCCATTTTGCACAAATACAGATCCGATATGATGCATTTCCCAGCTCTGTTACGTTATGGACCCTAGTCATCCTAGCCTAGCCTAGCCTAAATAAAAAAGGTGTGGAATAATGTGCAACATTTCTCCTTCATTACAAGTGATAATAAACCTAGGCTATACAGCAACCAGGAACGTCCATATTTGTCTAACTTCTCACATGTCTGTGTCATCTGTCTTCAAACATGTCGGCCATTACCATGAGGGCAATTGCAGCTTTTGATTTTGAATATCACACGTTTCGTCTCTGCCGTGAGACCTTCATACTTAAATAAAATGGTGGGCCGTAAGAAATATATGTCCATCGAAGGTCAACTATATGGCTCAGTTCCATCATCAGTTTCTAAGAAAACTGAAAAGGTGAGGTGCCAACGAGATTCGAACTCGGATTGCTGGATCCAGAGTCCAGAGTGCTAACCCTTACACCATGGAACCTGATAAGAAAAGATGTGATTTCATGTAAATGTTTTACATATAATCAACCAGAGGCCATTCCTCCCTCCCTGCCTGCAGGGTTCAAGGTTTTCTAGAAGGTTCTCGAAGATTCTGGTAAGATCATTACCTTTGAGAGGTCGTCGTTAGATGACAGTCAGGTTCACTCTATGGTTGGTGTTTGTAGTTGGTTGTCCGAGGATGTTGTTATACTTGATCAATTTTGTAATTGTTGACTTTCAGGTAGGAAGTACTCATTTACGATGCATCCTTGTACTCACAACAACCTTATGAGTCACTTCAAGATTTATCTTCACTACAACTTTATCTTCACTACACCATTAAGGTTGAAGTCAATGGTCACATTCACTACAATCTCAACACGACTGGTCTTATACCTAACCCATATTATCACTACATCCATGTACATGTATTTCTTGCAGAATAACGCTGACATCACTGATATCTGTGAAAATTGACATATACAGCCTTACGTATCTATCGATCTATCTAATATCTGTTTTTTACCTGTCTATCTATCTATCTATCTATCTATCTATCTTTCTAAATCAGAAAGTCAACAATAATATCATTAATGATACGTGTAACTACGTCCTCTCAATGGCAGTTCCTACCCAGAATCTTCGAGAACCTTCTAGAAAACCATTGTTTTCTGGAAGGTTCTAGAAGATTCTGGTGAGATAATTGCCATTGAGAGGACGTTGTTATACTTGATATATCAATGATTCTATTATTGTTGACTTTCAGATAAAGATAGATATATAGATAGATAGATAGTTAGATTGATAGACTGATAGAGCGATATTTAGATAGGTATATAGATAGATAAGTTTCATCAATACTGTATCTTACGCCATCTCCTGTTGCTGGACATATGTTCAACCAGCATTGGGAAAACCTCCAGTAGACCTTAATGTAAAGCAAGATAATAACAAAACCTGCAATAAAAGAATACGATCAACTCCCCAGTGCAGAAATATTGTGACCAGAAAGTCTTCTAGCAAGATGTCAGACGCTTCCACGGCAATCACAAACATAACATCAAATATCTGAAAGTCAACAATAACAAAACTAATGATGATAATGAACTTATCACAACAAAAATGATAAACATATGGAAAATAGTGCTCTAGATTATGTTTCTAGAAAACAAACTTTAACGAAAACTGTGAAAAGAAATACCCATCTGGCTGATACGACACAGTAAAAGGACCATCCCACAACCAACTCTAAACTGAACCTGACTGTCCCCTAACAACGTCCTCTCAATGGTATTTATCTTACCAGAATCTCGTAGAACTTTCCAGAAAATCAAGAACTCTGCAGGCAAGGAGGGAGGAATGGCCTCTGGCTGCTGATGATAACCACATTATTCTATATATATACTTTTACCTACAACCGAAGGTTGACCGGCCAGACCAAGTGGCTACAGAGGTTGTATCCATGAAAGAAACGGACCCACCAGCAGACGAATTCTGTTGGCAGGTTGTATCGAAGAAGAGGAAAAAGAAGGTTGCCCAACCAGCCCAACCAGAAGGGTGTAGCAAAGAAACGAAAGAAGGCTGCCCAACCAACCTGGGTGGTAGTAAGGATGGCTGCTCCACAACCCCAGGTCGTTAGGCAGACTGTAACCATGGAAGAAAGGAAGGCTGCTCGTCCACCAGCCCAGGTACCGAGTGAGCGTGTAGTTATGCTGGCTGACCCACCAGCCCAAGTAGATAGCTACGCCCAGATGGCTATGTCGGGTGCAGCAAAGAAGCAAACCCCACAACTCCTCCACGAGGTTTGCAAGCCTGCACCCAAAAAGATGAAGACGAAGGTTGCCACACTACCCAATGCACCACCACATGTCTAGAAAGGGAAAAGGTGGACAGAATGGCTGGACGTCCCACTCCAACAACAAAATCATCTTAGGAGCCAAGTTCCATCCATTACTGAAAAAAATGAAAAAAAAAAGAAATATATATATATATATATATATATATATATATATATATATATATATATATATATATATATATATATATATATATATATATATATATATATATATATATATATATATATATATATATATACAAACTACATTGCAACTTACATATAAATAGAATCATCAAGCTTCACTATATTAACTTTACTATATTTAAATATAAACAAGGTCTAACCGAGGTTACTTGGTTGAGCAAGACGTGAGAATATCATCAATTGGCCCTCCAGCCCTGGGTTGAAATTGTCGTTCTTACGTATTTCGAGTTCAGTGCTGATACAGGACCATTGGTTATAGGACTATCTTGTTAGTCTGTGTAACTTCGCCTGACCCAATCCACGTTTTCAATGGCTTTCTGTTACTATAAACGGGATTACAAAGGAAAGGCTTCCTTTGTTAGTTTCATGAATACCTTCGTTCAAATGAAGGGAAAGACTATTACTATGAAGCGGTACCTTATCAGCAGGAAAGAGCTGCAGCAACGGTATGAAAGTTACTGCAAGATACATAACGAGCCCGTGGCTTCCAACGTAAACATCGGCCGCCATTTGGGTTCACTCGGCATCATGTGTGACACCAAGATTGGACCCGTTGGCAAACAGGAACGATACTATTCTGGTATCATGTGGCTCGATGGCGCAGGATCACCAACTGAAATGCAAAGAAAATGGAGAAAGCCGCCCAAACGTATCATGAAGGCCGTGCAAGAGAAGATCGAGAGGAATCGGTTGAGAGACGATATCGCTCACAGTATATTGAAATTTATACCCAAGACTTCCCCTGATCTCCAGACACAGCCAGTCACAGAGACCACCAGCCCCGCTTCCCAGACACAGCAAGTCACAGAGACCACCAGCCCCGCTTCCCAGACACAGCAAGTCACAGAGACCACCAGCCCCGCTCCCCAGACACAACCAGTCACAGAGACCACCAGCCCCGCTCTCCAGACACAGCCAGACACACAGCCCACCAGCCCCGTCCCCCACACAGAGCCACAAGATCCTGATATTGAGGAAGCAAATGAATTTCTCGATGATTTTTTGCTTTCACTGGAGAAGAACTGATGAGTTCCTTATAGACAAGACAAAATGTTAAAAAAGGAATCTATATAAGTTCACTTATGGAGTGAGATCTTTGACGGAGCTGTGCTGCCTATAGCACAGCCTACCAAAGGGTGATCTTTGCTGTCGTGCAGTAACCTCATGAGGGCGGAGTCCGGCTACACTTTCTTTACCGAGGAAAAGATCTCTGCACTAATATTGAGTTTCTCCGTTGGCGTCAGGGTAAACACCCATCCCCCCCGAAGCTTGGTTACCTTTCCGTGGTGGGGGGGACTTCATGGATTGGGCAGTAGCAACCAGCGTTGGTTGCTTCTGTTCAATCCATGAACGAAAAACCAAGCATATTGAACGTAATTGTCGTATAACTTTACTTGATGTCAAAACTGACGCGACAGCGGTTGTCTCAATTTTGTCAGAAATGTTTGTGCGTCTCGCCTGATGGCGGGAGTCGGTTTGGCGCTGTGGTCATGAGGGAATACGAGGAAGATTGGCAACCGTCCCAGAAGTAGCTACAGTGAGGCCCAGCAGCTGTCCCTAATACTGTGGAAGGCACTCATGTAAGGTGTGCAGTGAGACGCAGCAGTAACAAGGGAAACGGACAACCAAAACAGCAATCTTGATCATCAGGAGGATGTCCAATGCTCAGAGTAGATAAGGACGATTATTGTATGGCTTCCCTCAGAGGATGAAAATCTTAGCCGTAAAAATCAATAAGTAAAATAACTAGTAGTTAGTGGTAGTGAAGTGGTATTACCGCATTACTGTGGTCTTAATAGTAAAACTAAACTTTTCGTTTTCTCCATCAATCTAGAGGTATTGTAGACCACCATCCTTAAGGTTGTAAGGTAATGGTAACTACAAGGTTATGACCTCGGCAAATTTGTGATGGAAAGTGTAGGAAATGTGGTAATGTATATAATATGAATTATATATAGTTGTATAATAAATGTGTACAGACCTACCTTTGCCTTCCGAGATAATATTCTCGACTTCCACACATTCTTCAATGTTCCCAGGATTTTCGCCCCCTCCCCCAACCTATGATTCACTTCCGCTTCCATGGTTCCATCCGCTGCCAGATCCACTCCCAGATATCTAAAACACTTTACTTCCTCCAGTTTTTCTCCATTCAAACTTACCTCCAAATTGACTTGACCCTCAACCCTACTGTACCTAATAACCTTGCTCTTATTCACATTTACTCTTAACTTTCTTCTTTCACACACTTTACCAAACTCAGTCACCAGCTTCTGCAGTTTCTCACAAGAATCAGCCACCAGCGCTGTATCATCAGCGAACAACAACTGACTCACTTTCCAAGCTCTCTCATCCACAACAGACTTCATACTTGCCCCTCTTTCCAAAACTCTTGCATTCACCTCCCTAACAACCCCATCCATAAAAAAATTAAACAACCATGGAGACATCACACACCCATGCCGCAAACCTACATTCCCTGAGAACCAATCACTTTCCTCTCTTCCTACACGTACACATGCCTTACATCATCGATAAAAACTTTTCACTGCTTCTAACAACTTGCCTCCCACACCATATATTCTTAATACCTTCCATAGAGCATCTCTATCAACTCTATCATATGCCTTCTCCAGATCCATAAATGCTACATACAAATCCATTTGCTTTTCTAAGTATTTCTCACATACATTCTTCAAAGCAAACACCTGATCCACACATCTTCTACCACTTCTGAAACCACACTGCTCTTTCCCAGTCTGATGCTCTGTACATGCCTTCACCCTCTCAATCAATACCTTCCCATATAATTTACCAGGAATACTCAACAAACTTATACCTCTGTAATTTGAGCACTCACTCTTATCCCCTTTGCCTGCTAAAATGGCACTATGCACGCATTCCGCCAATCCTCAGGCACCTCACCATGAGTCATACATACATCAAATAACCTTAGCAACCAGTCAACAATACAGTCACCACCTTTTTTGATAAATTCCACTGCAATACCATCCAAACCTGCTGCCTTGCCGGCTTTCATCTTCCGCAAAGCTTTTACTACCTCTTCTCTGTTTACCAAATCATTTTCCCTAACCCTCTCACTTTGCACACCACCTCGACCAAGACACCCTATATCTGCCCTCTCGTTTTTTTTTTCATTTTCCAAAAGAAGGAACAGAGAAGGGGGGCCAGGAGAGGATATTCCCTCAAAGGCCCAGTCCTCTGTTCTTAACGCTACCTCGCTAACGCGGGAAATGGCGAATAGTTTAAAAAAAAAAAAAAAATATATATATATATATATATATATATATATATATATATATATATATATATATATATATATATATATATATATATATATATATATATATATATATATATATATATATATTTATATGTATATATATATATATATATATATATATATATATATATATATATATATATATATATATATATATATATATATATATATATATATATATATATATATATATGTATATATATATATATATGAAGGGCGCAAGTGGGGAGGTGATAACAAGTAGTGGTGATGTGAGAAGGAGATGGAGTGAGTATTTTGAAGGTTTGTTGAATGTGTTTGATGATAGAGTGGCAGATATAGGGTGTTTTGGTCGAGGTGGTGTGCAAAGTGAGAGGGTTAGGGAAAATGATTTGGTAAACAGAGAAGAGGTAGTGAAAGCTTTGCGGAAGATGAAAGCCGGCAAGGCAGCAGGTTTGGATGGTATTGCAGTGGAATTTATTAAAAAAGGGGGTGATTGTATTGTTGACTGGTTGGTAAGGTTATTTAATGTATGTATGACTCATGGTGAGGTGCCTGAGGATTGGCGGAATGCGTGCATAGTGCCATTGTACAAAGGCAAAGGGGATAAGAGTGAGTGCTCAAATTACAGAGGTATAAGTTTGTTGAGTATTCCTGGTAAATTATATGGGAGGGTATTGATTGAGAGGGTGAAGGCATGTACAGAGCATCAGATTGGGGAAGAGCAGTGTGGTTTCAGAAGTGGTAGAGGATGTGTGGATCAGGTGTTTGCTTTGAAGAATGTATGTGAGAAATACTTAGAAAAGCAAATGGATTTGTATGTAGCATTTATGGATCTGGAGAAGGCATATGATAGAGTTGATAGAGATGCTCTGTGGAAGGTATTAAGAATATATGGTGTGGGAGGAAAGTTGTTAGAAGCAGTGAAAAGTTTTTATCGAGGATGTAAGGCATGTGTACGTGTAGGAAGAGAGGAAAGTGATTGGTTCTCAGTGAATGTAGGTTTGCGGCAGGGGTGTGTGATGTCTCCATGGTTGTTTAATTTGTTTATGGATGGGGTTGTTAGGGAGGTAAATGCAAGAGTTTCGGAAAGAGGGGCAAGTATGAAGTCTGTTGGGGATGAGAGAGCTTGGGAAGTGAGTCAGTTGTTGTTCGCTGATGATACAGCGCTGGTGGCTGATTCATGTGAGAAACTGCAGAAGCTGGTGACTGAGTTTGGAAAAGTGTGTGGAAGAAGAAAGTTAAGAGTAAATGTGAATAAGAGCAAGGTTTTTAGGTACAGTAGGGTTGAGGGTCAAGTCAATTGGGAGGTGAGTTTGAATGGAGAAAAACCGGAGGAAGTGAAGTGTTTTAGATATCTGGGAGTGGATCTGGCAGCGGATGGAACCATGGAAGCGGAAGTGGATCATAGGGTGGGGGAGGGGGCGAAAATCCTGGGGGCCTTGAAGAATGTGTGGAAGTCGAGAACATTATCTCGGAAAGCAAAAATGGGTATGTTTGAAGGAATAGTGGTTCCAACAATGTTGTATGGTTGCGAGGCGTGGGCTATGGATAGAGTTGTGCGCAGGAGGATGGATGTGCTGGAAATGAGATGTTTGAGGACAATGTGTGGTGTGAGGTGGTTTGATCGAGTGAGTAACGTAAGGGTAAGAGAGATGTGTGGAAATAAAAAGAGTGTGGTTGAGAGAGCAGAAGAGGGTGTTTTGAAGTGGTTTGGGCACATGGAGAGGATGAGTGAGGAAAGATTGACCAAGAGGATATATGTGTCGGAGGTGGAGGGAACAAGGAGAAGAGGGAGACCTAATTGGAGGTGGAAAGATGGAGTGAAAAAGATTTTGTGTGATCGGGGCCTTGAACATGCAGGAGGGTGAAAGGAGGGCAAGGAATAGAGTGAATTGGAGCGATGTGGTATACCGGGGTTGACGTGCTGTCAGTGGATTGAATCAGGGCATGTGAAGTGTCTGGGGTAAACCATGGAAAGCTGTGTAGGTATGTATATTTGCGTGTGTGGACGTATGTATATACATGTGTATGGGGGGGGGGTGGTTGGGCCATTTCTTTCGTCTGTTTCCTTGCGCTACCTCGCAAACGCGGGAGACAGCGACAAAGTATAATAAATAAAAATAAATATATATGTATATATATATATGTATATATATATATATATATATATGTATATATATATATATATATATATATATATATATATATATATATGTATATATATATATACAGAGTGGCAGATATAGGGTGTTTTGGTCGAGGTGGTGTGCAAAGTGAGAGGGTTAGGGAAAATGATTTGGTAAACAGAGAAGAGGTAGTAAAAGCTTTGCGGAAGATGAAAGCCGGCAAGGCAGCAGGTTTGGATGGTATTGCAGTGGAATTTATTAAAAAGGGGGGTGACTGTATTGTTGACTGGTTGGTAAGGTTATTTAATGTATGTATGACTCATGGTGAGGTGCCTGAGGATTGGCGGAATGCGTGCATAGTGCCATTGTACAAAGGCAAAGGGGATAAGAGTGAGTGCTCAAATTACAGAGGTATAAGTTTGTTGAGTATTCCTGGTAAATTATATGGGAGGGTATTGATTGAGAGGGTGAAGGCATGTACAGAGCATCAGATTGGGGAAGAGCAGTGCGGTTTCAGAAGTGGTAGAGGATGTGTGGATCAGGTGTTTGCTTTGAAGAATGTATGTGAGAAATACTTAGAAAAGCAAATGGATTTGTATGTAGCATTTATGGATCTGGAGAAGGCATATGATAGAGTTGATAGAGATGCTCTGTGGAAGGTATTAAGAATATATGGTGTGGGAGGCAAGTTGTTAGAAGCAGTGAAAAGTTTTTATCGAGGATGTAAGGCATGTGTACGTGTAGGAAGAGAGGAAAGTGATTGGTTCTCAGTGAATGTAGGTTTGCGGCAGGGGTGTGTGATGTCTCCATGGTTGTTTAATTTGTTTATGGATGGGGTTGTTAGGGAGGTAAATGCAAGAGTCCTGGAAAGAGGGGCAAGTATGAAGTCTGTTGGGGATGAGAGAGCTTGGGAAGTGAGTCAGTTGTTGTTCGCTGATGATACAGCGCTGGTGGCTGATTCATGTGAGAAACTGCAGAAGCTGGTGACTGAGTTTGGTAAAGTGTGTGGAAGAAGAAAGTTAAGAGTAAATGTGAATAAGAGCAAGGTTATTAGGTACAGTAGGGGTGAGGGTCAAGTCAATTGGGAGGTGAGTTTGAATGGAGAAAAACTGGAGGAAGTGAAGTGTTTTAGATATCTGGGAGTGGATCTGTCAGCGGATGGAACCATGGAAGCGGAAGTGGATCATAGGGTGGGGGAGGGGGCGAAAATTTTGGGAGCCTTGAAAAATGTGTGGAAGTCGAGAACATTATCTCGGAAAGCAAAAATGGGTATGTTTGAAGGAATAGTGGTTCCAACAATGTTGTATGGTTGCGAGGCGTGGGCTATGGATAGAGATGTGCGCAGGAGGATGGATGTGCTGGAAATGAGATGTTTGAGGACAATGTGTGGTGTGAGGTGGTTTGAGCGAGTGAGTAACGTAAGGGTAAGAGAGATGTGTGGAAATAAAAAGAGCGTGGTTGAGAGAGCAGAAGAGGGTGTTTTGAAATGGTTTGGGCACATGGAGAGAATGAGTGAGGAAAGATTGACCAAGAGGATATATGTGTCGGAGGTGGAGGGAACGAGGAG
The DNA here is from genome assembly GCF_036320965.1 of Panulirus ornatus. Classification (NCBI taxonomy): domain Eukaryota; kingdom Metazoa; phylum Arthropoda; class Malacostraca; order Decapoda; family Palinuridae; genus Panulirus; species Panulirus ornatus. The sequence continues at coordinate 11,084,996 of NC_092293.1, read as the reverse complement.
AAGAGGGAGACCAAATTGGAGGTGGAAAGATGGAGTGAAAAAGATTTTGTGTGATCGGGGCCTGAACATGCAGGAGGGTGGAAGGAGGGCAAGGAATAGAGTGAGTTGGAGCGATGTGGTATACAGGGGTTGACGTGCTGTCAGTGGATTGAATCAAGGCATGTGAAGCGTCTGGGGTAAACCATGGAAAGCTGTGTAGGTATGTATATTTGCGTGTGTGGACGTATGTACATGTGTATGGGGGGGGTTGGGCCATTTCTTTCGTCTGTTTCCTTGCGCTACCTCGCAAACGCGGGAGACAGCGACAAAGTATAAAAAAAAAAAAAAAAAAAAAAAAAAATATATATATATATATATATATATATATATATATATATATATATATATATATATATATATATATATATTTATATATATATATATATATATATATATATATATATATATATATATATATATATATATATATATATATATATATATATATATATATATATATACATATATATATATATATATATATATATATATATATATATATATATATATATATATATATATATATATATATATATATATATATATACATATATATATATATATATATATATATATATATATATATATATATATATATATATATATATATATTGTTTGCTTTGAAGAATGTATGTGAGAAATACTTAGAAAAGCAAATGGATTTGTATGTAGCATTTATGGATCTGGAGAAGGCATATGATAGAGTTGATAGAGATGCTCTGTGGAAGGTATTAAGAATATATGGTGTGGGAGGAAAGTTGTTAAAAGCAGTGAAAAGTTTTTATCGAGGATGTAAGGCATATGTACGTGTAGGAAGAGAGGAAAGTGATTGGTTCTCAGTGAATGTAGGTTTGCGGCAGGGGTGTGTGATGTCTCCATGGTTGTCTAATTTGTTTATGGATGGGGTTGTTAGGGAGGTAAATGCAAGAGTTTTGGAAAGAGGGGCAAGTATGAAGTCTGTTGGGGATGAGAGAGCTTGGGAAGTGAGTCAGTTGTTGTTCGCTGATGATACAGCGCTGGTGGCTGATTCATGTGAGAAACTGCAGAAGCTGGTGACTGAGTTTGGAAAAGTGTGTGGAAGAAGAAAGTTAAGAGTAAATGTGAATAAGAGCAAGGTTATTAGGTACAGTAGGGTTGAGGGTCAAGTCAATTGGGAGGTGAGTTTGAATGGAGAAAAACTGGAGGAAGTGAAGTGTTTTAGATATCTGGGAGTGGATCTGGCAGCGGATGGAACCATGGAAGCGGAAGTGGATCATAGGGTGGGGGAGGGGGCGAAAATCCTGGGGGCCTTGAAGAATGTGTGGAAGTCGAGAACATTATCTCGGAAAGCAAAAATGGGTATGTTTGAAGGAATAGTGGTTCCAACAATGTTGTATGGTTGCGAGGCGTGGGCTATGGATAGAGTTGTGCGCAGGAGGATGGATGTGCTGGAAATGAGATGTTTGAGGACAATGTGTGGTGTGAGGTGGTTTGATCGAGTGAGTAACGTAAGGGTAAGAGAGATGTGTGGAAATAAAAAGAGCGTGGTTGAGAGAGCAGAAGAGGGTGTTTTGAAGTGGTTTGGGCACATGGAGAGGATGAGTGAGGAAAGATTGACCAAGAGGATATATGTGTCGGAGGTGGAGGGAACAAGGAGAAGAGGGAGACCAAATTGGAGGTGGAAAGATGGAGTGAAAAAGATTTTGTGTGATCGGGGCCTGAACATGCAGGAGGGTGAAAGGAGGGCAAGGAATAGAGTGAATTGGAGCGATGTGGTATACCGGGGTTGACGTGCTGTCAGTGGATTGAATCAGGGCATGTGAAGAGTCTGGGGTAAACCATGGAAAGCTGTGTAGGTATGTATATTTGCGTGTGTGGACGTATGTATATACATGTGTATGGGGGGAGGTTGGGCCATTTCTTTCGTCTGTTTCCTTGCGCTACCTCGCAAACGCGGGAGACAGCGACAAAGTATAATAATAATAATAAAATATATATATATATATATATATATATATATATATATATATATATATATATATATATATATATATATATATATATATATATATATATATATTCCTATGAGTCCACGGGGAAAATGAAACATGAAAAGTTCCCAAGTGCACTTTCGTGTAATAATCACATTATCAGGGGAGACACAATAGAGAAATATAACAGTCAGTTGATATACATCGAAGAGACGAAGCTAGGACGCCATTTGGTAAACATGTGATTGTCCAAAACATACAACGAGCGTTCATAAACTTATCATTTTACAAAACTTATCAACAATAAACTTATCTAATTTGTATAGACCATCACTAATATTAAGATTATAATTCTTTGTGTATTTGATTATAAAAGATTCAATGATATTTTTCTTGGTAACAGAGTTAGAGTCAATAACTGAGATAGCGTTACTCCAGTCAATACAATGATCATAGTTTTTAACATGATTGAATAAGGCATTTGATTCTTGTCCCGTTCTTATACTATATTTATATTGCTTAAGTCTAACAGAAAAATCCTTACCAGTCTGACCAGCATAAAATTTATCACAGTTTCCACAAGGCACTTTATAGATGCAACCAAATGGCGTCCTAGCTTCGTCTCTTAGATATATATCAACTGACTGTTATATTTCTCTCTTGTGTCTCCCCTGATGATGAGATTATTACACGAAAGTGCACTTGGGAACATTTCGTGTTTCATTTTCCCCGTTGACTCAAACGCCAGAACATCTATTGTAGAATCTAGATTGTTCTGAACCATAGATGGAAGATATTGGATCTTTACTTCATCGATGATTGTTAAGTTGATGTTTTGGGGAATTCGTCCTAAACTCGGGATAGTTCTATCAATTTGTCCCAAATAATGATCATGAGTGCCGAACAATTTGAAACTGGAACTGATA
>NC_092293.1:11021089-11081961 GCF_036320965.1 Panulirus ornatus | reverse complement strand
CACTGGGCAGAATTGCCTCTAGTGGAGAGTGTAATGTAGCTTGTAGTGGAAATATAATGGTGTGTGTGTGTGTGTGTGTGTGTGTGTGTGTGTGGGTGTGTGTGTGTGTTTACGTAGTGATACAAAGACTATATAAGAAAAACAGGAAAGCAGGAGTAATCTCGCGTGAGCAATGGCTGCTTAATTGTGGGCGTTGTCAAAAGCTGGTGGTACTAATTACCCTTGCGCTGTCTAGCTCTCTGTTTGTTGACGAAAACCTTACAGCGAGTTTTCATTTTAAAAAAAGAAAAAAGAAAATAATACAAAACTTGTTTTTCATGTTTTTCCCAAGGATAAAGTATTGTACGCACGACTTCAGACTACTATGAGCAATAACATATATAGGTAACATTAAACACAATGTTAGGGACCAAATCAACTGGACGGTTTCATCAACAATCATGCCATATCAACCAGGACATATTTCATTCTTTAACATTAAAGCAACATATTTACATACATAACCTGTAATTGGTCCACGTAAGCCTAATGATCCTGATGAAGTAATTATGCAGATAAGAGATGATGGGAAATACTCTAACAATAATGAGCTTGAAAACAAAATTAACTAGCATAAGTGACTCGTCAACAATTAAGTTCAAGAATATTTTTTTCTTTGATTACAAAACTGTAGGTATTGGGGAAATATGGTATGTACTTCTTGATATCTAAGAAATTCGCCTTTGTCTTTGTTGAGTTTGTAGAAAAATGTGGTTGTTTGTTATCTACTTGTCTTAGATTTATCCCATCCTACGTTTATATTTATGAATGTCTTACCGATTCCATCACAGCAATACCCCTTACCTTTCTTTGTCCTGTGGAAATGTGTGTAAAATGTGATGTGTGGGAGTAGTTTTCCTCCTCTTACATATCACACATAGATAACATCTTTTTCTGCTCATAATCATATATCTGATTAATCTCATGTGAGTTCTACGTACCGAATCTTTGACACCATTATCTCTCACCATCATGTTCACTACAGAGGGAGACACCATTATCTCTCACCGTCATGTTCACTATAGAGGGAGACACCATTATCTCTCACCATCATGTTCACTACAGAGGGAGACACCATTATCTCTCACCGTCATGTTCACTATAGAGGGAGACACCATTATCTCTCACCATCATGTTCACTACAGAGGGAGACACCATTATCTCTCAATATCATGTTCACTACAGAGGGAGACACCATTATCTCTCACCATCATTAAGTTCTGGCCTGCAAGTACCAGAGATCTGCTACTCAGGACCACCTGGCCATTGTTTGTTTGTGCCAACATTTCCATCTATCGATCGCCAATATACCCAGTCTGTCCCATCTATCGATCACTATAACCAATCTGTCCCATCTATTTATTTTCATTATACACTGTCTGTCCCCATCTATCGATCTTCACTATACCCTGTCTGTCCCCATCTATCGATCTTCACTATACCCTGTCTGCCATCATCTATCGATCTTCACTATACCCTGTCTGTCCCATCTATCGATCTTCACGATACCTTGTCTGTCCTATCTATCGATCTTCACTATACCCAGCCTGTCCCATCTATGGATTTTCTCTATACCCTGTCTGTCCTGTCTATCGATCTTCACTATACCCTGTCTGTCCCATCAATCAATTCATTATAATGTGTGTCCCATCTACACATCTTCATTATGCCCTCTGTCCCATCTATGGATCTTCACTATACCCAGCCTGTCCCATCTATGGATCTTCACTATACCCTGTCTGTCCCATCAATCAATTCATTATAATATGTGTCCCATCTGCACATCTTCACTATACCATCTGTCCCATCTATGGATCTTCACTATACCCAGCCTGTCCCATCTATCAATCTTCACTATACCCTGTCTATCCCATCAATCAATTCATTATAATGTGTGTCCCATCTACACATCTTCACTATACCCTGTCTGTCCCATCGATGGATCTTCACTATACCCTGTCTGTCCCATCTACGAATCTTCACTGTACCCTGTCAGTCCCATGTATGCATCTTCACTACACCCTGTCTATCCCATCTATGGATATTCAATATACCCTGTCTGTCCCATCTATGAATCTTCACTGTACCCAGTCTGTCCCATCTATGGATATTCACTATACCCTGTCTGTCCCATCTATCAATCTTCACTGTACCCAGTCTGTCCCATCTATGGATCTTCATGATACCCTGTCTGTCCCACCTATCGATCTTCACTATATCCAGTCTGTCCCATCCACCTGTACCCCTGGTCACCATGTAACAACCATTAACCCACCTACAATATTTTAGATGGTCTCTGCATTCAAAATCGCCGAAGTCGACATGCTTTTGTTTGTATGAAGTCGACTATGCTTTTATTTCTATGTGGGATATTAGAGCATGGGGGTACCTTACTATATTTTCCATATCAATATAGAGTCACTATATTTGTGGACGTACAAGGATAACCGAGGTTACTTCGTAAAGTGCACAACGTAATCATAGTATCTTCAACATGGAAGATTTTGCAAAAAGCTCAGTTGTGGAGGTGGTCGAGCAGCAGCAGGTGCTCTGGGTCGCCCTCCTTGACCAGACCTACCTGCCTTTCCACGATGAGGAGGATTTGCTGGACCGTCCACCACACGAGACCCGACTCCCACATATAGATGAGTTGGGCTGCGATGATGACGACATACATGTCATCGTGCCCACCAACGAGCAGTTGCAAGGGGTTCTCAAAACCGTCCTGCAGAGGTATACCATCAGGGTCGTCAACGTTCCATACAAAATCTCAAGGACGAACGTCTGGGAATTCTTCAAGCAGTTCGGCGACATCGTTCGCTTCGACATGCAGTCCTACACGACCTACGAGAACCACCGCGGGATTGCCGTCATCCAGTACTCCTGCTATGCCTCCTACAAGAAGGCACTTCTTGCCGACGTGACACCACTCTCCGTCAACGGTCGCTGGGCAAAAGTGAAACCTCACCGTCCCACTGATGCTGACCAAGTGACCTCGCCCACTCAAGTGGCACTGCAGCCCACACTCCCTACCAGACCCACCATCCATGAGGAAATGCAGCCCACCCCACTTGTCAGACCCACCTTCAGGGAGACATGGCAGGTCTCAAGACCTGTCAGGCCCACCATTCAAGACCGACTTCGTCCCCCAACACACGTCAGGGCCACCATTCAAGACCGACTTGGTCCCCCAACACATGTCAGGCCCAGCGTTCTTGATCGACTGGGACCAATAACACATGACATGTCCTACGTTACAGACCGACTGCACTCCGCACCACGTACGGGCGTTAAAAGGCGTGTCGAGATGACACACGTTCCCCGTGCCAAAAGATTCAGTTGGTGAGGAACCTGAGTTCTTTCTTCCTGCTGGTGCTGCAGGAGAACACGGCCCTAGAGTGGACACTGGAGGTGTGTTTATGTTTGTGTTTGAGTTATCATTGAGGAACCAACACCAACACAACTTTAGTTTGGCCTCGCCAAGGATTACGTTAATGTGGCGGAAGTCTGGCTTTCTCCCAGTAGTGGATGACACATAATATCTACGTAGGGACGTTGAAAAAGAAAGAAAGAAAAAAATGGGAACATTTTCCCTCCAAAAAAAAAAAAAAAAAATACATATATTCACGGGGATAATTTTCTTCGTCTTCAAAGAAAAAATCAAACTCTTCCGACGCTACCGTGCCTTCCATAAAGCAACCCTCAAAGAAATCACTTTCTACACAATGCGCAAGGATTCGGTTAGCCAATCTTCATATGGCTGGGGCTATTCTTCCCTCTCATTGATTCATTTTTCAAGATTAAGGAAAGTTATAATAAAAATATTGTATTGAGTTTCTCCGTTGGCGTCAGGGTAAACACCCATCCCCCCCGAAGCTTGGTTACCTTTCCGTGGTGGGGGGGACTTCATGGATTGGGCAGTAGCAACCATCGTTGGTTGCTTCTGTTCAATCCATGAACGAAAAACCAAGCATCTTGAACGTAATTGTCGTAGAAATTCACTTGGTGTCAAAACTGACGCGAAAGTGGTTGTCTCAATTTTGTCAGAAATGTTTGTGCGTTTCGGCCTGATGGCGGGAGTCGGTTTGGCGCTGTGGTCATGAGGGAATACGAGGAAGATTGGCAACCGTCCCAGAAGTAGCTACAGTGACGCCCAGCAGCTGTCCCTAATACTGTGGAAGGCACTCATGTAAGGTGTGCAGTGAGACGCAGCAGTAACAAGGGAAACGGTCAATCAAAACAGCAATCTTGATCATCAGGAGGCTATCCAATGCTCAGAGTAAACAAGGACGATTATTGTATGGCTTTGCTCAGAGGATGAAAATCTTATCCGTGAAAATCAACAAGTAAAATAACTAGTAGTTAGAGGTAGTGAAGTGGAATTACCGTATTTCTGTGGTCTTAATAGTAAAACGAAACTTTCCGTTTTCTCCATTAATCTAGAGGTGTTGTAGCCCACCATCCTTAAGGTTGTAAGGTAATGGTAACTTCAAGGTTATGACCTCAGCAAATATGTGATGGAAAGTGCAGGAAATGTGGTAATGTATATAATATAAATTATATAGTTCTATAATAAATGTGTATCAAAATTTTCTCTTCTCTGTTCCCGTTCATTAATTCAAATACAGGTAGGTTTTCTCTCTAACGAGGTGGGATAAGCTACGTGCACTCGGCTTGTAAATGTGGTGACTTTCCCATCATTACCACAATGGTGTGCTGAACTGATGATGTAGAATTCCGTAGACGAAACTAAGATAGGAAATCAATCTACATCAAAAATTGAATGTATGTATCTTTAGATGGACATAAAACAAACGGACGGAGGGGCACACTGGAGCAAATGGATTTCAATATCACCACTTAAAGTAGGCCTTTCAAGGAGTTGTGGCTTTAAAGCAAACTTTTTCTAGCCAAGGTTTAGTTTGCACCTAAACTAATCCCCACGACCTTACCTTAAGAAATATTTTCAGAAGGTACTGTCTGAACATATTTCTAAGGTAAGGTCATTTAGGTTTGGTTTAGATGCTACCCTAACCTAGGTTAGAAAAAGTTTCCTTTGCTTCAAAGCCCCAACTACGTAGACGGGCTACTGTTGATATTAAACAGTAACAGGAAGATGATAAAACTGAGATGAAATGAATAGAAATATAGAATGGGTCAGTTGAAAGTTGAAGTATTTGCTAAATACAATTTTTGACAGATCCAAATGCATCCTAAAGTCAATCATTTAAATCAAAATGCTGAATATTGTTTAAATTGTTGGAACTAGTTACAGGAAGTAAAAATATCAAGCTTAAAGGGATGCCATTACAATAACTTTATATACCTGTATAGGATCTCTTAAACTTCTTTTCCCTATAGCTGAATGGATTTAAGTCGTTTAATCTGCTCTCTGAATTTGTTTCTCAGACCAGTAATCATCTTTGGAGATTACCTGAGTAATTACTCTATTCAATGTCTTCCTATTTCTGTTTTGGGAAGGCGAGAGGTCAGGTTATGCAAGAATGTTAGAAATGGCTTCCATCAGTTTCTACCCTATCTACTCTAAAAAGTTTGGGTTATTAGAACTTGAAGATTTATGAGGAAATAATACTGAAAGTTGGTTTAAAGTTGCCTGACCCAACATAACAACACCTTGGTAATGGTGACCTGATGAAGGATACTGAACCTAACTTAACCTATATTAACACCTGACTAGTGATTATATGATCAAGGATGCCTTAGCTATCCTAACTTTAACGTTAAGCTCTATCTCACTTTCCTTAACCTTCATTTTAAGGATAACATCAAAAGGGAAAACTCTTTAACATCGACGATAATATATTCTATGTACTCAAGTGATTAAAGTGGGTGGAACCGTCCCAACATTACTTAGTAAAAATGGGCCTGGATAAGCAACACAAACGTATTAGGCTTTTATGATTTTTTTTTTTTATTTTCTGTTTGATTTTGATGAAGAACAAATTTCATTATTACTTAAAAACTTATTGCCCTCTAAATGAAATTTAATTTACTACTTTCTCAATGTGATAAATACAAAGGTTTTCACCACTATTCAGCATTTTATCTTTCTTTAATAAGCACCTTTTTTGTACGTATATTCCACTCCTGCCATTTTATTGATATCTGCACACACAGACACACACACACACATATATATATATATGTATATATATATATATATATATATATATATATATATATATATATATATATATATATATATATATATATATATATATATATGAGTCAGTTGTTGTTCGCTGATGATACAGCGCTGGTGGCTGATTCATGTGAGAAACTTCAGAAGCTGGTGACTGAGTTTGGTAAAGTGTGTGGAAGAAGAAAGTTAAGAGTAAATGTGAATAAGAGCAAGGTTATTAGGTACAGTAGGGTTGAGGGTCAAGTCAATTGGGAGGTGAGTTTGAATGGAGAAAAACTGGAGGAAGTGAAGTGTTTTAGATATCTGGGAGTGGATCTGGCAGCGGATGGAACCATGGAAGCGGAAGTGAATCATAGGTTGGGGGAGGGGGCGAAAATTCTGGGGGCCTTGAAGAATGTGTGGAAGTCGAGAACATTATCTCGGAAAGCAAAAATGGGTATGTTTGAAGGAATAGTGGTTCCAACAATGTTGTATGGTTGCGAGGCGTGGACTATGGATGGAGTTGTGCGCAGGAGGATGGATGTGCTGGAAATGAGATGTTTGAGGACAGTGTGCGGTGTGAGGTGGTTTGATCGAGTGAGTAACGTAAGGGTAAGAGAGATGTGTGGAAATAAAAAGAGCGTGGTTGAGAGAGCAGAAGAGGGTGTTTTGAAGTGGTTTGGGCACATGGAGAGAATGAGTTAGGAAAGATTGACCAAGAGGATATATGTGTCGGAGGTGGAGGGAACGAGGAGAAGAGGGAGACCAAATTAGAGGTGGAAAGATGGAGTGAAAAAGATTTTGTGTGATCGGGGCCTGAACATGCAGGAGGGTGAAAGGAGGGCAAGGAATAGAGTGAATTGGAGCGATGTGGTATACCGGGGTTGACGTGCTGTCAGTGGATTGAATCAAGGCATGTGAAGCGTCTGGGGTAAACCATGGAAAGCTGTGTAGGTATGTATATTTGCGTGTGTGGACGTATGTATATACATGTGTATGGGGGGGGAGGGGTTGGGCCATTTCTTTCGTCTGTTTCCTTGTGCTACCTCGCAAACGCGGGAGACAGCGACAAAGTATAATAAAAAAAATATAATATATGTATATATATATATATATATATATATATATATATATATATATATATATATATATATATATATATATATATATATATATATATATATATATATATATATATATATATATATGTATATATATATACATATATATATATATATATATATATATATATATATATATATATATATATATATATATATATATATATATATATATATATATATATATATATATATATTTTTTTTTTTTTTTTTTTTTTCATACTATTCGCTATTTCCCGCAATAGCGAGGTAGCGTTAAGGACAGAGGACTGGGCCTTTGAGGGAATATCCTCACCTGGACCTCTCCTCTGTTCCTTCTTTTGGAAAAAAAAAACAAAAACGAGAGGGGAGGATTTCCAGCCCCCCGCTCCCTTCCCTTTTAGTCGCCTTCTACGACACGCAGGGAATACGTGGGAAGTATTCTTTCTCCCCTATCCCCAGGGAATATATATATATATATATATCTATATATATATATATATATATATATATATATATATATATATATATATATATATATATATATATATATATATATATATATATATATATATATATATATATATATATATATATATATATATATATATATATATATATATATATATATATATATATATATATATATATATCTTTCATACTATTCGCCATTTCACGAGTTAGCGAGGTAGCGTTAAGAACAGAGGAATGGGCCTTTGAAGGAATATCCTCATCTATCCCCCTTCTCTGTTCCTTCTTTTGGAAAAAAAAAATATATATATATATATATATATATATATATATATATATATATATATATATATATATATATATATATATATATCCCTGGGGATAGGGGAGAAAGAATACTTCCCACGTATTCCCTGCGTGTCGTAGAAGGCGACTAAAAGGGGAGGGAGCGGGGGGCTGGAAATCCTCCCCTTTCGTTTTTTTTTTTTTTTTTTTTTTTTTTTTTTTTTTTTTTTTCCAAAAGAAGGAACAGAGAATTGGGCCAGGTGAGGGTATTCCCTCAAGGCCCAGTCCTCCGTTCTTAACGCTACCTCGCTAATGCGGGAAATGGCGAATAGTTTGAAAAAAAAAAAAAAAAAAAATATATATATATATATATATATATATATATATATATATATATCCCTGGGGATAGGGGATTAAGAATACTTCCCACGTATTCCCTGCGTGTCGTAGAAGGCGACTAAAAGGGGAGGGAGCTGGGGGCTGGAAATCCTCCCCTCTCGTTTTTTTTTTCTTTTTTTTTTTTTTTTTTTAATTTTCCAAAAGAAGGAACAGAGGGGGCCAGGTGAGGATATTCCAAAAAAGGCCCAGTCCTCTGTTCTTAACGCTACCTCGCTAATGCGGGAAATGGCGAATAGTTTAAAAGAAAAGAAAAGATATATATATATATATATATATATATATATATATATATATATATATATATATATATATATATATATATATATAATGGAAGTAAGGGGAGTGGGGGAGGAATGTGATGTATTTAGGGAATCAGTGATGGATTGCGCAAAAGATGCTTGTGGCATGAGAAGAGTGGGAGGTGGGTTGATTAGAAAGGGTAGTGAGTGGTGGGATGAAGAAGTAAGAGTATTAGTGAAAGAGAAGAGAGAGGCATTTGGACGATTTTTGCAGGGAAAAAATGAAATTGAGTGGGAGATGTATAAAAGAAAGAGACAGGAGGTCAAGAGAAAGGTGCAAGAGGTGAAAAAAAGGGCAAATGAGAGTTGGGGTGAGAGAGTATCATTAAATTTTAGGGAGAATAAAAAGATGTTCTGGAAGGAGGTAAATAAAGTGCGTAAGACAAGGGAGCAAATGGGAACTTCAGTGAAGGGTGCAAATGGGGAGGTGATAACAAGTAGTGGTGATGTGAGAAGGAGATGGAGTGAGTATTTTGAAGGTTTGTTGAATGTGTTTGATGATAGAGTGGCAGATATAGGGTGTTTTGGTCGAGGTGGTGTGCAAAGTGAGAGGGTTAGGGAAAATGATTTGGTAAACAGAGAAGAGGTAGTAAAAGCTTTGCGGAAGATGAAAGCCGGCAAGGCAGCAGGGTTGGATGGTATTGCAGTGGAATCTATTAAAAAAGGGGGTGACTGTATTGTTGACTGCTTGGTAAGGTTATTTAATGTATGTATGACTCATGGTGAGGTGCCTGAGGATTGGCGGGATGCGTGCATAGTGCCATTGTACAAAGGCAAAGGGGATAAGAGTGAGTGCTCAAATTACAGAGGTATAAGTTTGTTGAGTATTCCTGGTAAATTATATGGGAGGGTATTGATTGAGAGGGTGAAGGCATGTACAGAGCATCAGATTGGGGAAGAGCAGTGTGGTTTCAGAAGTGGTAGAGGATGTGTGGATCAGGTGTTTGCTTTGAAGAATGTATGTTAGAAATACTTGGAAAAGCAAATGGATTTGTATGTAGCATTTATGGATCTGGAGAAGGCATATGATAGAGTTGATAGAGATGCTCTGTGGAAGGTATCAAGAATATATGGTGTGGGAGGCAAGTTGTTAAAAGCAGTGAAAAGTTTTTATCGAGGATGTAAGGCATGTGTACGTGTAGGAAGAGAGGAAAGTGATTGGTTCTCAGTGAATGTAGGTTTGCGGCAGGGGTGTGTGATGTCTCCATGGTTGTTTAATTTGTTTATGGATGGGGTTGTTAGGGAGGTGAATGCAAGAGTTTTGGAAAGAGGGGCAAGTATGAAGTCTGTTGTGGATGAGAGAGCTTGGGAAGTTAGTCAGTTGTTGTTCGCTGATGATACAGCGCTGGTGGCTGATTCATGTGAGAAACTGCAGAAGCTGGTGACTGAGTTTGGTAAAGTGTGTGGAAGAAGAAAGTTAAGAGTAAATGTGAATAAGAGCAAGGTTATTAGGTACAGTAGGGTTGAGGGTCAAGTCAATTGGGAGGTGAGTTTGAATGGAGAAAAACTCGAGGAAGTGAAGTGTTTTAGATATCTGGGAGTGGATCTGGCAGCGGATGGAACCATGGAAGCGGAAGTGGATCATAGGGTGGGGGAGAGGGCGAAAATTCTGGGAGCCTTGAAAAATGTGTGGAAGTCGAGAACATTATCTCGGAAAGCAAAAATGGGTATGTTTCAGGGAATAGTGGTTCCAACAATGTTGTATGGTTGCGAGGCGTGGGCTATGGATAGAGTTGTGCGCGGGAGGATGGATGTGATGGAAATGAGATGTTTGAGGACAATGTGTGGTGTGAGGTGGTTTGATCGAGTAAGTAACGTAAGGGTAAGAGAGATGTGTGGAAATAAAAAGAGCGTGTTTGAGAGAGCAGAAGAGGGTGTTTTGAAATGGTTTAGGCACATGGAGAGAATGAGTGAGGAAAGATTGACCAAGAGGATATATGTGTCGGAGGTGGAGGGAACGAGGAGAAGAGGGAGACCAAATTGGAGGTGGAAAGATGGAGTGAAAAAGATTTTGTGTGATCGGGGCCTGAACATGCAGGAGGGTGAAAGGAGGGCAAGGAATAGAGTGAATTGGAGCGATGTGGTATACCGGGGTTGACGTGCTGTCAGTGGATTGAATCAGGGCATGTGAAGCGTCTGGGGTAAACCATGGAAAGCTGTGTGGGTATGTATATTTGCATGTGTGGACGTATGTATATACATGTGTATGGGGGTGGGTTGGGCCATTTCTTTCGTCTGTTTCCTTGCGCTACCTCGCAAACGCTGGAGACAGCGACAAAGGAAAAAAAAAAAAAAGAATATATATATATATATATATATATATATATATATATATATATATATATATATATATATATATATATATATATATATATATATATATATATATATATATATATATATATATATATACATATATATATATATATATACATATATATATATATATATATATATATATATATATATATATATATATATATATATATATATATATATATATATATATGTATGTATATTGGAAAGGATCACAATTTTGTGCGTGATCAAGCGATCTCAATTTGACAGAGTTAAATTATCATCAATTCAATCTATGTTCCTTAGGGCATTACATATTTGCAGTTCAGAGTTTATTGATAATGTGTTTAAAATGATATATTCGATTGGATCTAAGTTGAAGTAAGCTAGATCTTTCATTGATAAATCCCTTAAGCTAGCAAAGAAATCATTTTATAGAGTTGAGCCCATACCTCCACTAACACGAATAATCTTTTAGTTCGCCCATTTGATAATAACTTTACTTCCCATGTTGCTTAGATCCTTTAATGTAAATGTTGACTTCAGCAACAATATTATTAAAAGGAATATCTTAATCAGAAACTCAACAAAAAATTCTCCTGGGCGCATCTATAAAGTACCATGTAGAAATTGTGATAAGTTTTATGTTGGGCAGACTAGTAAGGATCTTTCTGTTAGACTTAGGCAACATGAATAGAGTATAAGAAAAGGAAAAGAATCGAAACTTGTTTAATCAAGTTAAAAACTATGATCATTGTATTGACTGGAGTAATGCCATATCAGCTATTAACTCTAACTCCAGTACCACGAGAAATACCATTGAATCTTCTTTTATTAAATACACAAAGAATTATGACTTTGACATCAATAAAGGTCTATATATATTGGATAACTTTATTGTTGATAAGATTTGCATACAATTCGCCTTCTTGTCCACATAATAAGTCTATGATACACTAGTTGTCTGTCTTGGACAATCGCATGTTTGCCAAATGGCGTCCTAGCTACGTTTATTCGTTATATATCAACTAACTGTTTATATATATATATATATATATATATATATATATATATATATATATATATATATATATATATATATATATATATTTTTCTTTTTTTATCATACTTTGTTGTTGTCTCCCGCGTTAGCGAGGTAGCGCAAGGAAACAGACGAAAGAATGGCCCAACCCACCCACATAAACATATTTATATATACATACACGTCCACACACGCACATATACATACCTATACATCTCAACGTATACATACATAAACACACACAGACATATACATATATACACATGTACAGAATTCATACTGTCTGCCCTTGTTAATTCTCGTCGCTGCCCCGTCACACATGAAATGACAACCCCCTCCTCCCGCATGTGCGCGGGGTAGCACTAGGAAAAGACAACAAAGGCCACATTTGTTCACACTCAGTCTCTAGCTGTGATATATAATGCACCGAAATCACAGCTCCTTTTCCACATCCAGGCCCCATAAAACTTTCCATGGTTTACCCCAGACGCTTCACATGCCCTGGTTCAGTCCATTGACGGCACGTCGACCTCGGTATACCACATCGTTCCAAATCATTCTATTCCTTGCATACCTTTCATCCTCCACCATGTTCAGGCCCCGATCACTCAAAATCTTTTTCACTCCATCTTTCCACCTCCAATTTGGTCTTCAACTTCTCGTTCACTCCACCTCCGACGTATATATCCTCTTTGTCAATCTTTCCTCACTCATTATCTCCATGTGACCAAACCATTTCAAAACACCCTCTTCTGCTCTCTTAATCACACTCATTTAATTACCACACATCTCTCTTACCCTTTCATTACTTACTCGATCAAACCACATCACACCATATATTGTCCTCAAACATCTCGTTTCCAGTACATCCACCCTCCTCCGCACAACTCTATCTATAGCCCAAGCCTCGCAACCATATAACATTATTGGAACCACTATTCCTTCAAAAATACCCATTTTTCCTTTCCAAGATAATGTTCTCGACTTCCACACATTTTTCAACGCTCCCAGAACTTTCGTCCCCTACCTCACCCTGTAATTCACTTCCGCTTCCATGGCTCCATCCGCTGCCAAATCCACTCCCAGATATCTAAAACACTTCACTTCCTCCAGTCTTTCCCCATTCAAGCTTACCTCACAATTGACTTGTACCTCAACCCTACTGTACCTAATAACCTTGCTCTGATTCACATTTACTTTCAGCTTTCTTCTTTCACATACTTTACCAAACTCAGTCACCAGCTTCTGCAATTTCTCACCCGAATCATCCACCAGAGCTCTATCATCAGCGAACAACAACTGACTAACTTTACAAGCTCTCTCATCCACAACAGAATGCATACTTGCCCCTCTTTCCAAAACTCTTGCATTCTCCTCCCTAAAAACCCCACCTATAAAGAAATTAAACAACCATGGAGACATCACACACCCCTGCCGCAAACCTACATTCATTGAAAACCAATCACTTTCCTCTCTTCCTACACCTACATATGCCTTACATCCTCGATTAAAACTTTTCACTGCTTCTAACAACTTACCTCCCACACCATATATTCTTAATACCTTCCACAGAGCATCTCTATCAACTCTATCATATGCCTTCTCCAGATCCATAAATGCTACATACAAAACGATTTGCTTTTCTGAGTATTTCTCACATACATTCTTCAAATCAAACACCTGATCCACACATCCTCTACCACTTTTGAAACCACAATGATCTTCCCCAATCTGATGCTCTGTACTTGCCTTCACCCTCTCAATCAATACCCTCCCATATAATTTCCCAGGAATACTCAACAAACTTATACCTCTGTAATTTGAGCTCTCACTTTTATCCCCTTTGCCTTTGTACAATGGCACTATACAAGCATTCCGCCAATACTCAGGCACCTCACCATGAGTCAAACATACATTAGATAACGTTACCAAACAGTCAACAATACAGTCACCCCCTTTTTTTAATAGATTCCACTGCAATACCTTCCAAACCCGCTGCCTTTCTGGCCTTCATCTTATGCAAAGCTTTTACTACCTCTTCTCTGTTTACCAAATTATTCTCCCTAACCCTCTCACTTTGCACACCACCTCGACCAAAACACCCTATATCTGCCACTTTATCATCAAACACATTCAACAAACCTTCAAAATACTCACTCCATCTCTTTCTTACATCACCAATACTTGTTATCATCACCCCATTAGCCCCCTTCACTGATGCTCCCATTTGTTCCCTTGTCTTACCCACTTTATTTACCTCGTTCCAAAACATCTTTTTATTTTCCTTAAAATTTAATGATTCTCTCTCACCCCAACTCTCATTTGTCCTCTTTTTCACTTCTTGCACCTTTCTCTTGACCTCATGCCTCTTTCTTTTATACATCTCCCAGTCATTTGCACTATATCCCTGCAAGAATCATCCAAATGCCTCTCTCTTTTCTTTCACTAATACACTTACTTCTTCATCCCACTACTCACTACCCTTTTTAATCTGCCCACCTCCCACGCTTCTCATGCCACAAGCATCTTTAGCGCAAGCCATCACTGCTTCCGTATACATATATATATATATTTCTATATATCTATATCTATATATCTATCTATCTATCTATCTATCTATCTATATATATATATATATATATATATATATATATATATATATATATATATATATATATATATATATATATATATATATATATATATATATATATATATATATATATTTATATATATATATATATATATATATATATATATATATATATATATATATATATATATATATATATATATATATATACATATATATATATATATATATATATATATATATATATATATATATATATATATATATATATATATATATATTTTTTTTTTTTTCTTTTTTTGCTTTGTCGCTGTCTCCCGCGTTTGCGAGGTAGCGCAAGGAGACAGACAAAAGAAATGGCCCAACCCACCCCCATACACATGTATATACATACGTCCACACACGCAAATATACATACCTACACAGCTTTCCATGGTTTACCCCAGACGCTTCACATGCCTTGATTCAATCCACTGACAGCACGTCAACCCCGGTATACCACATCGCTCCAATTCACTCTATTCCTTGCCCTCCTTTCACCCTCCTGCATGTTTAGGCCCCGATCACACAAAATCTTTTTCACTCCATCTTTCCACCTCCAATTTGGTCTCCCTCTTCTCCTCGTTCCCTCCACCTCCGACACATATATCCTCTTGGTCAATCTTTCCTCACTCATTCTCTCCATGTGCCCAAACCATTTCAAAACACCCTCTTCTGCTCTCTCAACCACGCTCTTTTTATTTCCACACATCTCTCTTACCCTTACGTTACTTACTCGATCAAACCACCTCACACCACACATTGTCCTCAAACATCTCATTTCCAGCACATCCATCCTCCTACGCACAACTCTATCCATAGCCCACGCCTCGCAACCATACAACATTGTTGGAACCACTATTCCTTCAAACATACCCATTTTTGCTTTCCGAGATAATGTTCTCGACTTCCACACATTCTTCAAGGCTCCCAGAATTTTCGCCCCCTCCCCCACCCTATGATCCACTTCCGCTTCCATGGTTCCATCCGCTGCCAGATCCACTCCCAGATATCTAAAACACTTCACTTCCTCCAGTTTTTCTCCATTCAAACTCACCTCCCAATTGACTTGACCCTCAACCCTACTGTGCCTAATAACCTTGCTCTTATTCACATTTATATATAATATATATATATATATATATATATATATATATATATATATATATATATATATATATATATATATATATATATATATATATATATATATATATATATATATATATATATATATATATATATATATATATATATATATATATATATATATATATATTTTATCCCTGGGGATAGGGGAGAAAGAATACTCCCACGTATTCCCTGCATGTCGTAGAAGGCGACTAAAAGGGGAGGGAGCGGGGGGGCTGGAAATCCTACCCTCTCGTTTTTTTTTAATTTTCGAAAAGAAAGGAACAGAGAAGGGGGCGAGGTGAGGATATTCCCTCAAAGGCCCAGTCCTCTGTTCTTAACGCTACCTCGCTATTGGGGGAAATGGCGAATAGTATGAAAAGAAAAAATAAATATATATATATATATATATATATATATATATATATATATATATATATATATATATATATATATATATATATATATATATATATATATATATATATATATACCGGTCCACACCCGCATATATACATACCTATACATTTCAATGTATACATATATACATACAAAGGTATATACATATATATACATGTACATAGTTCACACTTGCGCCTTTATTCATTCTTGTCGCCACCTCGCCACACATGAAATGACACCCCCATCTGTAAGGTTGAGTTGATAGGATGGATATCAGGTCTTCTTCGTCTGTGGTACTCAATGAAGATCAGGCGGCCTTTGTAGATTTATTACAACAAAACGTGTACGTCCATCTGTAGTACTCTGGGCTATAGTCTTATGACACACTACGACACACTCTAGTGAACAGTGTGACGATGCTGGCCAGTGTGTCCCCTCAGGTCACACTGGCAGGGGTTATATGGGAGTCCGTCAACACCCATTCAACAACGTGTTCAAATAACAGATCAGCTCTTACGTGTTCAAACATCCTGATTAACAGTAGCCCGTGGGAACAGTGAGCCCGTGGCAACATGCATCTAACTCTATGTAACTCACAGTAAAATGATAATAACAAATACTTAATGAAAAATTAATGTTAGTGTGCGTGAGTCTTACATTTTGCTCGGCCACAACCTGGCTCAAGCTCCTGCCAGCCATGATAAGTTATGGTTATACATGAAATAATACTGAATATAAGAGTACAGAAATAAGCAAATTGTAGGTATTTACAAGAGTTATTCCTATATCAACTAGTATGCTTGAGAAGATAGATAACACACTTTACAATTATTAGATTATCATAAAGATATATACATGGATATTATATATGGTGTAAACAAAATCAGTATGCAAATGAAATGAAAAAAAATCAAAAATTCAAACAACTTATTGAATACATATTATTATGGAGTTAGATTTCTCCTTAAATAAGGAAGTGCTGCTGCAACTACCTTCTGAATTCTATATTAGATACCTTATGTCGTAGACGACAATATAACATAAATACTACGAACAAAAATATAAGTGCAATAGACAATGAAACAATTGAAATTCCAGATATATGAGAAGCGTACTTAAAAGGTACAAAAGCCAGAACATCTATTGTAGAATCTAGATCGTTCTGAACCTTAGATGGAAGATGTTGGATCTTTACTTCATCGATGATTGGTAAGTTGATGTTTTGGGGAATTCGTCCTAAACTCGGGATAGTTCTATCAATTTGTCCCAAATAATGATCATGAGTGGCGAACAATTTGAAACTGGAACTGATAAGAATATATTGTTGTCCTAACTGAATGTGTCCCAGAAATAAATAAGATTTGGGATGATTAGGTGGGCAATGAAGAAGAACATTTTGTGGGTCTGGGAAAAACAGTACGTGATACTGGTCCATACTTTCAATCCAAGGTTCATTAACAACAATTTCCTTAAAGGAACAAGAACGAAGAACATTTTGTTGATGCCCAAAAAGTAGTTGGTACTTACATGAATTTGTTTGTAAATTATGGAAAACCAAGGTATTGGGGGGTGGGGGCAAATCAAGTTGTCAAGCAATGGTTTATGGCACAATGCTAAATCATCCATGGAGAGATGTGCAATCAATGAGGAATAAATATTTTATAATAGAAAGTTCATGTTATCAGCAAGGACGATAGTTTTTTGCGACCCTTTTGTATAATTAAAAGAGAATGGTATTACGTTCACAAGGCTGTAAGTATTGGAGTCAGTGAATGGTATGTGGATAATGACCGCTTCGAGGATCACGTCAACCGTTAGTAAGGAGTAATAACTGGTCACGTGATGCAGAGGGAGAGCTGGGGTGCAACCGAATTTCGTCATCGCTTGTTTAATGATACGTGTGAGTTCCGAGAAGGGAAAAAATGATGGCGTGACAACTTGGTTTACCAGATTATTAACATCTTCCAATAAGTCAGTGAAATAATGTGCATGATAAGTGATCTGGGCATATAAACTATCAACATATGTGGAAATAGTCACTATAGCATATATGGGATTAAGAGACTTTGACAGTGGTGCTACATGTTGTGTCAAGTTATCAACAGTTAACATTATGTCATTCAAATATTTAAAATGTTGTTTTAAGATCTTAGCTTTAGCCTTAATATACCTGTTGTTAAGAAGTCGTTGAAATTCTAAGGATCTAACCTGATTCCTAACTGAATTCAGTTCTTCCTGAGTAGCAATACCAAACAAATATGATTGGAGGGACCCTACAAAATTAAGCAGACCTCTCTTGCTTCTCCTTTGCTTTTTTGTGTTCATTCTGGCATTAGTATTTACTGGAGATTCAGTGTCTTGTATTATGTCATACAGAATCACACAGGTACTATTCAGTTTCCAGGTCCACTGGTTTAACAAAGTTGGAGGAGGAGCAACACTAGAGTTTCTGATGAGCGCACTGGTGTAAAACTTGAGTAAGGTAGACCGTAAGCGAGGTACGGCCTCTATTAGTTTTACTAAATTATCGTAAGTGTAGGGTAGACCCTCCAGGCCCAACTTAACTGTGTCCCTCTCGAGGCCGACCCCGCGGGGAGTCGTGAGAAGGGCGCCTGGTACTGCCATGGTGTCATATACAGGAAGACACCATAAGGACATGAGAAGGAAGAACCTGGAAAATGATGAACTTAGCAACTTCTTAAAGGTGAGGTCTTAATGAATACTGATGTGTGTGTGATGGTGTTGTGAGGGTGGTCGGTTCTGGTGTGGGGACAGTCTGAACAGTGGTAGAAGTTGGTTGGGTGACATTGTTTGGGGTTTGAGGAGTGTTGTCTGTTGTGGTACCGGGATGATCATGTTCAGAATACTGTAAAACTTTCAAGTGGTCCTCATGTTCTTCACGAATGTCACCTGTATTTAGATGTCGAACCCTAAACTTATGTCTCTTTAAATGAGCTAAGACTCTGTAGGGACCAGAACATTTTGGGTCAAGTTTAGGAACATCACTTCTAGTGTTAAATTCTTGCACCATTACCAAGAGTCCGGGAGCCACCTTTGATGGTTTCGTGGATTTATCAGCCTGGTTCGTGAAGGTTGTAGTGGCTTCATCTAGATTTTCCTTGATCCTTTGATGAATCAATTGAGTCGTGCGATATTTTTCCGCTACAACTGATCTCTGGACCGCTGGACATGAATGAGGTGACGCTATTATGTCAGACGGCAACACTTTATCAAAACCGTGTAAGGCGTGGAAGGGTGTGTCTCCAATTGACTTATGATATCCAGAGTTTAATGAACATTGGACATCAGACAGGTATTCATCCCATTCATCATGATCAAAATTAATGTTGGTGGGAAGACACTGGAGGATCTTACGGTTCAACCTTTCTGCCAGGCCATTCGAGGCTGGGTGATGTGCCATTATATTACATTTACTTATGTTATACAATCTACAGAGTTCTTCTAATAATGAGTTATTAAATTCCCCACCATTATCTGTGACTAAAATCTTCGGCGCATTATGTCTGTCTAAGATATGTTTTTGAACGCCTTAGCGACCGTGGCTGCGTCTTTATTTTGAACCGGGACTAATTCACAATATCTCGTGAAGGCATCAGAAATTACTAAAATGTATCTGTAGCCTGCCATGGACCTAGGAAAACCTCCTAATATGTCCTTATGAACTCTTTCCCATGGGTATGAATGTAAAGGATATTTCAACACAGTTTGCGGGATAGTGGGACTTCCCTTGTGAGTGTTACAGGTTTGGCACCTCAAAATATGATCTGTAATGTTTTTATGTATCTTGGCCAAAAATACCTCAAACGAGTTTGCTTATAGCATCTATCTGCGCCTGGGTGTGCGGCCTGGGTTGAATCATGTGCTAACTTCAAGAAGTCCCGTACTAATGCTGTTGGAATGATTGTTTAACAACATGGGCGAGCACTCCTAATTTCGCGTCCCTGCACAAGACTCCCCCACCGTGCTAAATACAATTCTCTGACTGGGGCAATTGTTCTAGCATCCAAGGAAGATCTTATACCCTATAGGAATTATATAATAGGATCCCAGACTGGGTCATCCCATTGATTCTGTCTCAACCTCTCTACATCAAAATATACGAGGCTATTGTTTACAGTGACTGCACCCACTCTGCGGGAAAGCGCGTCTGCAACTACATTGGATGAGCCAGAAACAAAACGAAAATCTGGGTCAAATGCTTGTATAGCTAAAAACCACCTCTGAAACCTTCCTGTAGGATCCTGTCGCTGAAAAATACCTCACAGTGCTCTGTGATCTGTATAAACTGTAATAAGGTAACCATATATGTATTCCTTAAAATGTTTTAGTGCCCAAATTACTGGAAGGTCTTCTAACTAAGTTACTGAGTATTTCGATTCCGTCTTTGAACATGAACGGCTCGCATAGGCTATGGGAAAAAGTCCAACCCTACTTGACTCCTGCATAAGTACAGCTCCAAGGCCCTGTTTACAGGCATCTGCGTGTAAAACGAAGGGTTTCTCAAAGTTGGGAAATCGAAGGATAGGCGCCTCGATCAAGTGTTGCTTGAGCAAATTAAATGCATTGTTATGCACTGTAGACCACTGGAATGTAACTACCTGTTTCAGAAATGAAGTGAGTGGGTTTGCGATCCTCGCGAAATTAGCGATAAAATCTTCAATAACATTCTGCTAAACCAAGGAATGATTTGAACTTGTCTGTTGTGGAAGGGACTGGCCATTCTACAATTGTGTTTACTTTATCTGCATTAGGTTGAATACCGTTTTCATCAACGGTGTGACCTAAGTAATTAATTCTTGTTTGTAGAAAGGAACATTTGGATAACTTGACTTTTAGGTTCGCATCCTTAAGTCGTAGAAATACTCTCTCAAAACTTTTGAAATGAGAAGCAATATCTGGAGACATGACAATTATATCATCAAGATAAACCAATACATCTTGGCCCAACATGTGACGACAGATGTTAGTCATTAACTTTGAGAAGGTGATCACCGGTGAGGAATGAAGACCGAAGGCCATGATGCATATGAACTGCCAATGACCATCTGGCGTACTGAACACAGTCAGGGGGCGGCTTTCCTCTGACAAGGGAATCTGCCAAAATCCACTCAATAAATCCAAAGTTGAAAATACCTTATTGTTACCGAGGCTATGAAGAAGCTCTGATACCACTGGTAATGGGAAACCATCTTTCAAAGTGACCTTGTTGTTGAGTTTTCTAAAATCTATGACCGGGTCTAAAAGTTCCGTCCTTTTTCGGAACGATCAGATGTGGTAAATTCCATGGTGATCGTGATTCCTCTATAACCTTATCTTTCAACATGTCCTGAACAAGTTTGTTTGCTATGTCTCTGTGCGCGTGTGTCAATCGGTAGGCTGGGACGTCAATGGAACGTGTGTTTTTCTCTAAGTTAATAATGTGAACATCCAAATGAGTTCTACCGAGTGGTTCTCCTGATAAGGCAATAGTAGACCTATACTGGTTAAGTAAGTCTGTTAACTGGTCAACATGTTTGGTTAATCCTACCTTGGATATCATGTCAGGGGTGATGGTGGGGAGCTGACTCAAGCCGTGCACTGCTGAGTCTGGGGTAGAAGTAGGTGGTGGTGGGTTAATGGAATGTGAGACTAGACGGATGGTAAACTCATGCAACTCCTCGTCTTGAATTCCGGACTTCAAAACGGAGAACTCCACAAGCTTGGCCCCTCTACGGAGACGGACAGGAGTGGGGTCCCGTATTGGCAATGTATATGGTGACCTCTCCATCTGGGGTCTCATGGAGAGAGTCATCCATCGATAGTCCTTTGACAGTTAGTGATGAAGTTTCAGCAACTACTCTTAGTGCGAGATCACCCTGACTATGTCTCAGTCCATGATCATTCATCCATGTTCGAGAAAGTGAGAGAGGAACCTTCGTTAATGTGTTACTATGCAGAGTCATGTTGGTTCTCAGTTTACCAGGACAATGATGAGTAGAAAAGTAAAAAGGATGCGTATTGTCTACCGTGAAGCAGGACGTGGGAGCAGATGTATTAATGACTCTGACTGAGTGAGAACTCATCTCTGACAATGGCAGGAACGTATTATCAACACAAACCACATGATAAATAGGACAGATCTTATGTTGTGCCACACATAGAGTGGCGTCCTAGTAACAAGTTAGCAGGAAACTTTACACCACGAACAATGTAAGGGGTGACGGTCATGACCAAGTCGCATATGCGAATGTTCATTTTAATAGTGCCCCTTACGTCGAGATTTTCATTTGAGATACTTTGAAGGGATGGGTAAAAGTCCGAGCATTGACCAAGTTCAGTGCGCCCCATTAATGGATGAATAAAATCATAATGAATGACATCTGCTTCAGCGCCGCTGTCTAGAAAGATTGTGATTGTCTTATCCTGGAAAGAACCCACTAAATCGAAACTTGTAATGTGAGAAAATGGCGAAGAACGAAAATGTCTTAAGAGTTCCTTATGTGATGGAGTCTTGTCATGAGCGAGAGATTGTCATTGTTGATAATGACATGATGAACCTGTGTTAGATGACGTCTGTCTAGCTAATGCTCGACATTCCGCTGAAGTGTGTCTAGCGTTGCTATGATATGAACACCTGCTTGGTGGTGTTGGGCGCGAGCGGGTGAAGGTCAGCCTGATGTCTGACTGGAGGAAATCATGACTAGGTCGACAGAATTGTGACGACCGAGGCTGTGATGACATGGGTTGTTGACTGCGTTTGTTGTTCTGGTCGAGGCTCACGTGAGAATGAGTCCCATGTGTAAGGACACACATTCGCTTTATGTCCTGGTTGGCCACACCGGAAGCACGTCACTTTATGTGAGTGTTTGTCATCACTGAATCGCTGTATTTGACCATGAGAAGAATGATTGTGTTGACCACTAGAATGTTACGTCACACTTTGGGAAGCCGACACTCTCCCCAGTGTCTTGGTGTTGGAATAACCAACTTTCTTTTGAGTGTAATTCAACAGTTTTGTTACCGACCCACAATGATGTGTCGATGGTCTCATTAAGTAACCGTCGTCTTACGTCTGGAGGTCAGGTCCTTGAGAATGAAGGTTATGTGTAATAAACGCATAAATGTTTGCACATGAGTTTCAGGATTCATCATGGCTGATATCCAGGGTAAGGATTCATAAGCCTGCCTAACTAATCTCATTCTTCCATGTAAGGTACTCCAGTGATCAGGGACTGACGTATCATCCAAGTATGTTGTGTTAAGAGCACGTAAAAGGACGTGTAGTAAACTATCTGAGAATGATTCCTCACAACCTGATGTAAACAACGTTTTAAATTCCTCCCAAGATGTACAGTTTCCAATGTCATCTGAGTCATAGACAACCCTAGCTTAATTGTTAGGCTGGTGGAAATCAATGAGGTTTTTAGCAGCCGATATAAACGCTCTGTCTCCTGAATCACCATTATGTGCAACAATGTCCTCTGCATTTCTAATCCACCGATTAAAATTTGACAGTTTACCATCAAATAACTCGTGTGGTTCCATAGCTTGTTTTAGTGTTACAACGGTTTTTAGTGAAGGCGTTTTTGTGAGGTGGCGGGGGAGGTGGGTGTGGGTGTGGTAACGTGTGAGAAGGTTTCTGTTGGTCATCTGTGTCACCAGAATCTGTCAAAACAACTTTGTGTGACGTCGCCATTTTAGAAGGCTGGTTCCGTTTATAATAAGGGATTCTAGGTAAATTCCAAAGTACATATGAACCTTTACGATTACCGCGTGGAATTTCATCGGACTTGTAATACAATCTTACATAAAATGTGTAAGTAATAGCCCTCCAAAAATGTTTAAAATATAATTAACACTATTGACTTAATACAAAATACATAACATGAATATCATTTGAAAATACTGTAATCAAATAAAGGCAATAAACTGCTGGCATAACTGTATAACATATGAATACAAGACTCTGTATATGAGAGGGGCACATAATAGTATAACATATCAGTAATGTACTCTACATATGAAAGTAATCATCACTAAAAACAATAGTACCAACGTATGAAAACATAAGAAAGAATATATGGAAGAATAACTAAAAACTTAGATTAATTTGCTAAACTACAAAGATGAATAATCATATTACCCAAAATATATAAATGTCTATATTTATAGACTAGGAACTAGTAACACACAAAAGGAGCATACCTCAGAGAGGGAACCATTTTGACACAGTTCTTATCTGAATGGAGGATTCGCTTACGAAGACGTCTTGGTGTAGCGAGGTGGAGATGTGTGCAGAGTAGCGGCTCGCTGGGTGTAGCGAGGTGAAGATGTGTGCAGAGTAGCGACTCGCTAGCAGGAAAGTTGAGTGAGTGACAAGGGCTGGACCACGCGATGCTGACGTCTGGGATGTCGCCACGGCTGATGATGACGCGTCTCTGGAGCGGTTGACAAGATGACCTCCACGTTGGTGTTGGCAGGATGGCTGACCTTGCTTGACACGTCTGGATGTGATGACAACACTCCACGGCAGTGGAGCTGTCTTGATGTCCCTTGTAAGCGACACAGTGTCAGCAATGCAATAAAGGCGTATATTCACTGCATTGAGGTACGGGTGATGGAGCATGTAGCCGCCCGTGGATTCCGCCCTTAACGTCCACAGGAGGGAGCACCAGGACTGTGTCAGGTAGGCTTGTATGACTGCTGGCAACACCAGACGTAGAAATATGAAGTAGATGTGACGGTCGTGTGTGGTCACGTGGGTTCTTACGTCACTGCCACCATTTGTAAGGTTGAGTTGAGAGGAAGGAAATCAGGTCTTCTTCGTCTGTGGTACTCAATGAAGATCAGGCGGCCTTTGTAGATTTATTACAACAAAACGTGTACGTCCATCTGTAGTACTCTGGGCTATAGTCTTATGACACACTACGACACACTCTAGTGAACAGTGTGACGATGCTGGCCAGTGTGTCCCCTCAGGTCACACTGACATGGGTTGTATGGGAGTCCGTCAACACCCATTCAACAACGTGTTCAAATAACAGATCAGCTCTTACGTGTTCAAACATCCTGATTAACAGTAGCCCGTGGGAACAGTGAGCCCGTGGGAACATGCATCTAACTCTATGTAACTCACAGTAAAATGATAATTACAAATAGCTAATGAAAAATTAATGGAAGTGTGCGTGAGTCTTACACCGTCACTGTACACGTCAGTCACCATACATTACTGGTTGTCTGGTACAACATACAGGTGGCTCCGTCACTGTAGACGTCAGTCACCATACATTACTGGTTGTCTGGTACAACATACAGATGGCTCCGTCACTGTAGACGTCAGTCACCATACATTACTGGTTGTCTGGTGCAACATACAGGTGGCTCCGTCACTGTAGACGCTGTAGATTCTTTAGGTTTAACCATAAACCTTAACTAAAGCAATATAGGAACATGAACAAATTTTACGACTGAAATATCAGTGACGATCGAAATTAAGAGTGAATGAGAGTGATATAAACACACAGTTTAAAAGGACAAAGTATAAATGGCAGCCAGGGAATAAGAGGCCGCCCAGCTAAATTTAGAAGTTCGCGTTCAGTGGCAGAGCTAAATTAATTGTACAGACTTCCATTGCTCTGGTGGAATTTAAAGGTCATGTGTACCTCTACAGTCAGAATTTAAAGGTCCATCTTAAAGTGCAGAATTCCAAGAATATCGTTAAAATAATTCACTTTAAAATTCTTTAGTTATGTGAAGCATTTCATACAACAGCTGCAATATGACGGTGTGTATACTGTTGCATGGTAGTATTAAAGTGTTTAATTGACGAGGTTAATTAACCTAACCTAACCTAATCTAATGACATATCTAAAAGGACTTTGTTGACATAATGCAGCTGGAAGATTTACGTTCAAATGATGATGTTTGAATGTTCGTTAATGAATGAGGGAGTTAAACGGATGAATTTTAGGTTCGCGTTTCATGGAGTCGTTTTGAAACAATTTGTTAAAATGTCAGAGTTTAAATGATCATATGTACAAGGTTGGCCAGATAGCGGGAGTGTGTAGACACAGCTATAATCATCCGATGATTGCATTTAGAAACTGACAGATGTAATATAGCAAGAAATATGAACAAAACAGTGAGTTGGTGACATGTTTCATATATTTGTAATACAACTCTGAAGATAGTTCGTAGATCCTTAAGGGGAATAAATGGTGGATAAATGGTGAGAAAATGTGCAAAAACGGGGCTAAGTATTTCAGTCGAAACTAGAATTCTTTTGTTCACTTCTTCGACATTGATCTCAGGACATTTCAATGCTGAAATTTACATGATACAGAAAATCATCGAACAGGGACGATAGACAGATAAAAGGTTATATAAATAGGAAAACTGATAGATGTAGGTGCAATCAGAGTCGCCTATGATTTCGTACACAACGAATGAGATGATAGATAGGCGAGGCTATAACCATCGTCTATGATTATTGTAAATGACTTATAATGATTAATCTTTATTGTTTTTGTGCGACTGCTGTTAGCCTTTGAAGGTTAATGTTCCCTCAAAGTTGCCCGGACCCTACCACTAGGAGGTCAGCAGTTCGACTTAGGGTCCATTTGTGCCATGTTTATGGCACCCAACAGAATGGATGTATTTTTATTATCTTTTTTCATCCCTATGGATGGGACTCATAAATGTTAGGAACTTTTCCTAACGATTTGATCCTTTATGGTAACCGCTTCATCCGTACAATAGTTTGTCAATAATTTGCAACTGAATGAGAACTTTTGCCATAGGAAGTGTCTTCTGAGGACCGGGTATAACAGGGTCGACTGCTGGAGGAGGAGCAGCTTCTCCAATCTCAGGGACGGGAACTTAAGGTTCAAGGAATTTCAGGGATGAATGTTGGTGGTGTGGACTTTAATCTTCAACACGGCAGCTTCAGGTTTAGGGTCGGCTGCTGCTGCAGGTGCTGCTGATCCTCCAGTCGCAGTGACGGACACATCAGGGTCTTCATCGACGACCAGTACGAGTACGTCGGGAAACACCATTATCTCTCACCATCATGTTCACTACAGAGGGAGACACCATTATCTCTCACCATCATGTTCACTACAGAGGGAGACACCATTATCTCTCACCATCATGTTCACTACAGAGGGAGACACCATTATCTCTCACCATCATGTTCACTACAGAGGGAGACACCATTATCTCTCACCATCATGTTCACTACAGAGGGAAACACCATTATCTCTCACCATCATGTTCACTACAGAGGGAAACACCATTATCTCTCACCATCATGTTCACTACAGAGGGAAACACCATTATCTCTCACCATCATGTTCACTACAGAGGGAAACACCATTATCTCTCACCATCATGTTCACTACAGAGGGAAACACCATTATCTCTCACCATCATGTTCACTACAGAGGGAAACACCATTATCTCTCACCATCATGTTCACTACAGAGGGAGACACCATTATCTCTCACCATCATGTTCACTACAGAGGGAGACACCATTATCTCTCACCATCATGTTCACTACAGAGGGAAACACCATTATCTCTCACCATCATGTTCACTACAGAGGGAGACACCATTATCTCTCACCATCATGTTCACTACAGAGGGAGACACCATTATCTCTCACCATCATGTTCACTACAGAGGGAGACACCATTATCTCTCACCATCATGTTCACTACAGAGGGAGACACCATTATCTCTCACCATCATGTTCACTACAGAGGGAGACACCATTATCTCTCACCATCATGTTCACTACAGAGGGAGACACCATTATCTCTCACCATCATGTTCACTACAGAGGGAGACACCATTATCTCTCACCATCATGTTCACTACAGAGGGAAACACCATTATCTCTCACCATCATGTTCACTACAGAGGGAAACACCATTATCTCTCACCATCATGTTCACTACAGAGGGAGACACCATTATCTCTCACCATCATGTTCACTACAGAGGGAGACACCATTATCTCTCACCATCATGTTCACTACAGAGGGAAACACCATTATCTCTCACCATCATGTTCACTACAGAGGGAGACACCATTATCTCTCACCATCATGTTCACTACAGAGGGAAACACCATTATCTCTCACCATCATGTTCACTACAGAGGGAGACACCATTATCTCTCACCATCATGTTCACTACAGAGGGAAACACCATTATCTCTCACCATCATGTTCACTACAGAGGGAGACACCATTATCTCTCACCATCATGTTCACTACAGAGGGAAACACCATTATCTCTCACCATCATGTTCACTACAGAGGGAGACACCATTATCTCTCACCATCATGTTCACTACAGAGGGAGACACCATTATCTCTCACCATCATGTTCACTACAGAGGGAGACACCATTATCTCTCACCATCATGTTCACTACAGAGGGAGACACCATTATCTCTCACCATCATGTTCACTACAGAGGGAGACACCATTATCTCTCACCATCATGTTCACTACAGAGGGAGACACCATTATCTCTCACCATCATGTTCACTACAGAGGGAGACACCATTATCTCTCACCATCATGTTCACTACAGAGGGAAACACCATTATCTCTCACCATCATGTTCACTACAGAGGGAAACACCATTATCTCTCACCATCATGTTCACTACAGAGGGAGACACCATTATCTCTCACCATCATGTTCACTACAGAGGGAGACACCATTATCTCTCACCATCATGTTCACTACAGAGGGAGACACCATTATCTCTCACCATCATGTTCACTACAGAGGGAGACACCATTATCTCTCACCATCATGTTCACTACAGAGGGAGACACCATTATCTCTCACCATCATGTTCACTACAGAGGGAAACACCATTATCTCTCACCATCATGTTCACTACAGAGGGAGACACCATTATCTCTCACCATCATGTTCACTACAGAGGGAGACACCATTATCTCTCACCATCATGTTCACTACAGAGGGAGACACCATTATCTCTCACCATCATGTTCACTACAGAGGGAGACACCATTATCTCTCACCATCATGTTCACTACAGAGGGAGACACCATTATCTCTCACCATCATGTTCACTACAGAGGGAGACACCATTATCTCTCACCATCATGTTCACTACAGAGGGAGACACCATTATCTCTCACCATCATGTTCACTACAGAGGGAGACACCATTATCTCTCACCATCATGTTCACTACAGAGGGAGACACCATTATCTCTCACCATCATGTTCACTACAGAGGGAGACACCATTATCTCTCACCATCATGTTCACTACAGAGGGAGACACCATTATCTCTCACCATCATGTTCACTACAGAGGGAGACACCATTATCTCTCACCATCATGTTCACTACAGAGGGAGACACCATTATCTCTCACCATCATGTTCACTACAGAGGGAGACACCATTATCTCTCACCATCATGTTCACTACAGAGGGAGACACCATTATCTCTCACCATCATGTTCACTACAGAGGGAGACACCATTATCTCTCACCATCATGTTCACTACAGAGGGAGACACCATTATCTCTCACCATCATGTTCACTACAGAGGGAAACACCATTATCTCTCACCATCATGTTCACTACAGAGGGAAACACCATTATCTCTCACCATCATGTTCACTACAGAGGGAGACACCATTATCTCTCACCATCATGTTCACTACAGAGGGAAACACCATTATCTCTCACCATCATGTTCACTACAGAGGGAAACACCATTATCTCTCACCATCATGTTCACTACAGAGGGAGACACCATTATCTCTCACCATCATGTTCACTACAGAGGGAAACACCATTATCTCTCACCATCATGTTCACTACAGAGGGAGACACCATTATCTCTCACCATCATGTTCACTACAGAGGGAAACACCATTATCTCTCACCATCATGTTCACTACAGAGGGAAACACCATTATCTCTCACCATCATGTTCACTACAGAGGGAGACACCATTATCTCTCACCATCATGTTCACTACAGAGGGAAACACCATTATCTCTCACCATCATGTTCACTACAGAGGGAGACACCATTATCTCTCACCATCATGTTCACTACAGAGGGAAACACCATTATCTCTCACCATCATGTTCACTACAGAGGGAGACACCATTATCTCTCACCATCATGTTCACTACAGAGGGAAACACCATTATCTCTCACCATCATGTTCACTACAGAGGGAAACACCATTATCTCTCACCATCATGTTCACTACAGAGGGAGACACCATTATCTCTCACCATCATGTTCACTACAGAGGGAGACACCATTATCTCTCACCATCATGTTCACTACAGAGGGAAACACCATTATCTCTCACCATCATGTTCACTACAGAGGGAAACACCATTATCTCTCACCATCATGTTCACTACAGAGGGAGACACCATTATCTCTCACCATCATGTTCACTACAGAGGGAAACACCATTATCTCTCACCATCATGTTCACTACAGAGGGAAACACCATTATCTCTCACCATCATGTTCACTACAGAGGGAGACACCATTATCTCTCACCATCATGTTCACTACAGAGGGAAACACCATTATCTCTCACCATCATGTTCACTACAGAGGGAGACACCATTATCTCTCACCATCATGTTCACTACAGAGGGAGACACCATTATCTCTCACCATCATGTTCACTACAGAGGGAAACACCATTATCTCTCACCATCATGTTCACTACAGAGGGAGACACCATTATCTCTCACCATCATGTTCACTACAGAGGGAAACACCATTATCTCTCACCATCATGTTCACTACAGAGGGAGACACCATTATCTCTCACCATCATGTTCACTACAGAGGGAGACACCATTATCTCTCACCATCATGTTCACTACAGAGGGAGACACCATTATCTCTCACCGTCATGTTCACTACAGAGGGAAACACCATTATCTCTCACCGTCATGTTCACTACAGAGGGAGACACCATTTTCTATCACCATCATGTTCACTACAGAGGGAGACACCATTATCTCTCAATATCATGTTCACTACAGAGGGAGACATCATTATCTCTCACCATCATGTTCACTACAGAGGGAGACACCATTATCTCTCACCATCATGTTCACTACAGAGGGAGACACCATTATCTCTCACCATCATTAAGTTCTGGCCTGCAAGTACCATAGATCTGCTACTCAGGACCACCTGGCCATTGTTTGTTTGTGCCAACATTTCCATCTATCGATCGCCAATATACCCAGTCTGTCCCATCTATCGATCACTATAACCAATCTGTCCCATGTATTTATTTTCATTATACACTGTCTGTCCCCATCTATCGATCTTCACTATACCCTGTCTGCCACCATCTATCGATCTTCACTATACCCTGTCTGTCCCATCTATCGATCTTCACTATACCCTGTCTGTCCCATCTATCGATCTTCACTGTGCCCAGCCTGTCCCATCTATGGATCTTCTCTATACCCTCTCTGTCCCGTCTATCAATCTTCACTGTACCCTGTCTGTTCCATCAATCAATTCATTATAATGTGTGTCCCATCTACACATCTTCACTATACCCTCTGTCCCATCTATGGATCTTCACTATACCCAGCCTGTCCCATCTATCAATCTTCACTATACCCTGTCTGTCCCATCAATCAATTCATTATAATGTGTGTCCCGTCTACACATCTTCACTATACCCTCTGTCCCATCTATGGATCTTCACTATACCCAGCACCCAGCCTGTCCCATCTATGGATCTTCACTATACCCTGTCTGTCCCATCAATCAATTCATTATAATGTGTGTCCCATCTACACATCTTCACTATACCATGTATCCCATCTATGGATCTTCACAATACCCTGTCTGTCCCATCTACGAATCTTCACTGTACCCTGTCAGTCCCATGTATGCATCTTCACTACACCCTGTCTCTCCATTCTATGGATATTCACTATACCCTGTCTGTCCCATCTATCAATCTTCACTGTACCCAGTCTGTCCCATCTATGGATATTCACTATACCCTGTCTGTCCCATCCATCGATCTTCACTATATCCAGTCTGTCCCATCCACCTGTACCCCTGGTCACCATGTAACAACCATTAACCCACCTACAATATTTTAGATGGTCTCTGCATTTAAAATCGCCGAAGTCGACTATGCTTTTGTTTGTATGTGGGATATTATAGCATGGGGGTACCTTACTATATTTTTCCATATCAATATAGACTCACTATATTTGTGGACATACAAGGATAACCGAGGTTACTTCGTAAAGTGCACAACGTAATCATAGTATCTTCAACATGGAAGTTTTTGCAAAAAGCTCAGTTGTGGAGGTGGTCGAGCAGCAGCAGGTGCTCTGGGTCGCCCTCCTTGACCAGGCCTACCTGCCTTTCCACGATGAGGAGGATTTGCTGGACCGTCCACCACACGAGACCCGACTCCCACATATAGATGAGTTGGGCTGCGATGATGACGACATACATGTCATCGTGCCCACCAACGAGCAGTTGCAAGGGGTTCTCAAAACCGTCCTGCAGAGGTATACCATCAGGGTCGTCAACGTTCCATACAAAATCTCAAGGATGAACGTCTGGAAATTCTTCAAGCAGTTCGGCGACATCGTTCGCTTCGACATGCAGTCCTACACGACCTACGAGAACCACCGCGGGATTGCCGTCATCCAGTACTCCTGCTATGCCTCCTACAAGAAGGCACTTCTTGCCAACGTGACACCACTCTCTGTCAACGGTCGCTGTGCAAAAGTGAAACCTCACCGTCCCACTGATGCTGACCAAGTGACCTCACCCACTCAAGTGGCACTGCAGCCCACACTCCCTACCAGACCCACCATCCATGAGGAAATGCAGCCCACCCCACTTGTCAGGCCCACCATTCAAGACCGACTTGGTCCCCCAACACACGTCAGGCCCACCATTCAAGACCGACTTGGTCCCCCAACACATGTTAGGCCCAGCGTTCTAGACCGACTGGGACCAATAACACATGACATGTCCTACGTTACAGACCGACTACACTCCGCACCACGTACGGGC
This sequence comes from Panulirus ornatus, assembly GCF_036320965.1. Classification (NCBI taxonomy): domain Eukaryota; kingdom Metazoa; phylum Arthropoda; class Malacostraca; order Decapoda; family Palinuridae; genus Panulirus; species Panulirus ornatus. The sequence continues at coordinate 11,048,617 of NC_092293.1, read as the reverse complement.
GTTAAAAGGCGTGTCGAGATGACACACGTTCCCCGTGCCAAAAGATTCAGTTGGTGAGGAACCTGAGTTCTTTCTTCCTGCTGGTGCTGCAGGAGAACACGGCCCTAGAGTGGACACTGGAGGTGTGTTTGTGTTTGTGTTTGGGTTATCACTGACGAACCAACACCAAGACAACTTTAGTTTCGCCTCGCCAAGGATTACGTTAATGTGGCGGAAGTCTGGCTTTCTCCCAGTAGTGGATGACACATAATATCTACGTAGGGACGTTGAAAAAAAAAAAAAAAAAAAATGGGAACATTATCCCGCCCAAAAAAATACATAAATTCACGGGGATAATTTCCTTCGTCTTCAAAGAAAAAATGAAACTCTTCCGACGCTACCGTGCCTTCCAAAAAGCAACCCTCAAAGAAATCACTTTCTACACAATGTGCAAGGATTCGGTTAGCCAATCTTCATATGGCTGGGGCTATTCTTCCCTCTGATTGATTCATTTTTCAAGATTAAGTAAAGTTATAATAAAAATATTGTATTGAGTTTCTCCGTTGGCGTCAGGGTAAACACCCATCCCCCCCGAAGCTTGGTTACCTTTCCGTGGTGGGGGGGACTTCATGGATTGGGCAGTAGCAACCATCGTTGGTTGCTTCTGTTCAATCCATGAACGAAAAACCAAGCATCTTGAGCGTAATTGTCGTATAAATTCACTTGGTGTCAAAACTGACGCTAAGCTGTTGTTTCAATTTTGTCAGAAATGTTTGTGCGTTTCGGCCTGATGGCGGGAGTCGGTTTGGCGCTGTGGTCATGAGGGAATACGAGGAAGATTGGCAACCGTCCCAGAAGTAGCTACAGTGAGGCCCAGCAGCTGTCCCTAATACTGTGGAAGGCACTCATGTAAGGTGTGCAGTGAGGCGCAGCAGTAACAAGGGAAACGGACAACCAAAACAGCAATCTTGATCATCAGGAGGCTATCCAATGCTCAGAGTAGATAAGGACGATTATTGTATGGCTTCGCTCAGAGGATGAAAATCTTAGCCGTGAAAATCAAGTAAAATTACTAGTAGTTAGTGGTAGTGAAGTGGAATTACCGTATTTCTGTGGTCTTAATAGTAAAACGAAACTTTTCGTTTTCTCCATCAAACCAGAGGTGTTGTAGACCACCATCCTTAAGGTTGTAAGGTAATGGTAACTACAAGGTTATGACGTAAGCAAATTTGTGATGGAAAGTGTAGGAAATGTGGTAATGTATATGATATAAATTACATAGTTGTATAATAAATGTGTAATAAAATTTTGTCTTCTCTGTTCCCGTTCATAAATTCAAATACAGGTAAGTTTTCTCTCTAACGAGGTGGGATAAGCTACGTGCACTCGGCTTGTAAATGTGGTGACTTTCCCTTTATTACCACAATGGTGTGCTGAACTGAAGATGTAGAATTCCGTAGACGAACTAAGATAGGAAATCAATCTACAACAAAAATTGAACGTATGCATCTTTAGATGGACATAAAACAAACGGACAGAGGGGCACACTGTAGCAAATGAATTTCAATATCACCACTTAAAGTAGGCCTTTCAACTAGTTGTGGCTTTAAAGCAAACTTTTTCAAGCCAAGGTTTAGTTAGTACCTAAACTAATCCCCACGACCTTACCGTAAGAAATATTTTCAGAAGGTACTGTCTGAACATATTTCTAAGGTAAGATCATTTAGGTTTGGTTTAGATGCTACCCTAACCTAGGCGAGAAAAAGTTTCCTTTGCTTCAGAGCCCCAACTACGTAGACGGGCTACTGTTGATATTAAACAGTAAATGAAAGGAGATAAAACTGAGATGAAATGAATAAAAATATAGAATGGGTCAGTTGAAAGTTGAAGTATTTGCTAAATACAGTTTTTCACAGATCCAAATGCATCCTAAGGTCAGTCACTTAAATCACAATGTTGAATATCATTTTAATTGTTGGAACTAGTTACAGGAAGTAAAAATATCAAGCTTAAAGGGATGCCATTACAATAACTTCATATACCTGTATAGGATCTCTTAAACTTCTTTACCCTAAAGCAGAATGGATTTAAGTCGCTTAATCTGCTCTATGAATTTGTTTCTCAGACCAGTAATCATCTTTGGAGATTACCTCAGTAATTTCTCCATTCAATGTCTTCCTTTTGAAATTAGTTGACGACCAAAGCAGTAAAATATTCAAGCTGGGATGGCTATGTTTTGGGAAGGCGAGAGGTCAGGTTATGCAAGAATGTTAGAAATGGCTTCCATCAGTTTCTTCCCTACCTACTCTAAAAAATTTGGGTTATTAGAACTTAAAGATTTATGAGTAAATAATACTGAAAGTTGGTTTAAAGTTGCCTGACCCAACATAACAACACCTTGGTAATGGTGACCTGATGAAGGATACTGAACCTAACCTAACCTATATTAACACCTGACAAGTGATTATATGATCAAGGATGCCTTAGCTATCCTAACTTTAACGTTAAGCTCTATCTCACTTTCCTTAAACTTCATTTTAAGGATGACATCAAAAGGGAAAACTCTTTAACATCGACGATAATATATTCTATGTACTCAAGTGATTAAAGTGGGTGGAGCCGTCCCAACATTACTTAGTAAAAGTGGGTCTGGATAAGCAACACAAACGTATTAGGCTTTTATGATTTTTTTTTTTTATTTTCTGTTTGATTTTGATGAAGAACAAATTTCATTATTACTTGAAAACTTATTGCCGTCCAGATGTAATTCAATTTACTATTTTCTCAATGGAATAAATACAAAGGTTTTCACCACTATTCAGTATATTATCTTTCTTTAATAAGCACCTTTTGTACGTATGATCCACTCCTGCCATCTTATTGATATCTGCACACACACACACACACACAAACATATGTGTGGAAATAAAAAGAGCGTGGTTGAGAGAGCAGAAGAGGGTGTTTTGAAATGGTTTGGGCACATGGAGAGAATGAGTGAGGAAAGATTGACCAAGAGGATATATGTGTCGGAGGTGGAGGGAACGAGGAGAAGAGGGAGACCAAATTGGAGGTGGAAAGATGGAGTGAAAAAGATTTTGTGTAATCGGGGCCTGAACATGCAGGAGGGTGAAGGGAGGGCAAGGAATAGAGTGAATTGGAGCGATGTGGTATACAGGGGTTGACGTGCTGTCAGTGGATTGAATCAGGGCATGTGAAGCGTCTGGGGTAAACCATGGAAAGCTGTGTAGGTATGTATATTTGCGTGTGTGGACGTGTGTATGTACATGTGTATGGGGGGGGGGGGTTGGGCCATTTCTTTCGTCTGTTTCCTTGCGCTACCTCGCAGACGCGGGAGACAGCGACAGAGTATAAAAAAAAAAAAAAAATATATATATATATATATATATATATATATATATATATATATATATATATATATATATATATATATATATATATATATTCTTTTATTTTTAAACTATTCGCCGTTTCCCGCGTTAGCGAGGTAGCGTTAAGAACAGAGGACTGTGCCTTTTTTGGAATATCCTCACCTGGCCCCACTCTGTTCCTTCTTTTGAAAAAAAAAAAAAACGAGAGGGGAGGATTTCCAGCCCCCCGCTCCCTCCCCTTTTAGTCGCCTTCTACGACACGCAGGGAATACGTGGGAAGTATTCTTAATACCCTATCCCCAGGGATAAAATATATATATATATATATATATATATATATATATATATATATATATATATATATATATATATATATATATATATATATATATATATATATATGTATACATATATTCCTATGAGTCCACGGGGAAAATGAAACACGAAAAGTTCCCAAGTGCACTTTCGTGTAATAATCACATGATCAGGGCAGACACAATAGAGGAATATAACACTCAGTTGATATACATCGAAGAGACAAAAAAAAAAAAAAAAAAAAAAAAAGAAAAATATATATATATATATATATATCTTCTTTCTTTCATACTATTCGCCATTTCCCGCGTTAGCAAGGTAGCGTTAAGAACAGAGGACTGGGCCTCTGAGGGAATATCCTCACCTGGCCCCCTTCTCTGTTCCTTCTTTTGGAAAATCAAAAAAAAATGAGAGGGGAGGATTTCCAGCCCCCCGCTCCCTCCCCTTTTAGTCGCCTTCTACGACACGCAGGGAATACGTGGGAAGTATTCTTTCTCCCCTATCCCCAGGGATAATATGAATATACATATATATATATATATATATATATATATATATATATATATATATATATATATATATATATATATATATACATATATATATATATATATATATATATATATATATATATATATATATATATATATATACATACACATATATATCCAGAGGAAGGAGAGTGAAATTGAAATACATTTCGTTGATAAAGAAAGGGTTATAAGGGATTATAAGGATCAGTGACAAAATTAGAATTAGTAAAACATAAGAAAAAGGAAAAGACCTAGATAAGAAAAAACTAAATCTCAAGAAAGTGGAGTGCAACGAAAAAAAAAGACTATTGCTAATAAAAAAAGGATTATGAGAGATTATAAGGACGAGTGATAAACTTAGCAAGAGTGAATAAAACATAGGAAGGGAGTTCAGAGAATGCAACCAGCTACCACAGGAGGCGGCTGGCGAGAAGGACTAGAGTAGAAAGAAGAGGCGTGTGGGTTGCTGTCTTCTGACTGCTGCTGTACGACACAGACCCCTGTGAGCCGAACAGGTGGCTATAGTTGTGGGGTAACTCAACAGAGAGGGTCGTCTCGCTGCTCAGCCAGTACATTTCGGGGATGGACGCCACACACTTCACTTGCAGACCGTCCAGCTGCACCATGGTCAGCCGCAGGGGAAACTGCAGGCTCTTTACGGCCGTCTCCAACCCCGACGTCTCGTTCACAAACACCAGCTCCCGACTGTCCCAAGTAGGGTCAACAGACTCGTCGTTGATGTAGAAGGTGAGGTTTGGGGCAGGCCTGGCGCCGTGGGACGTACAGTTGACGGTGATCAGCTGCTGAAGCCTGCAGGGTCCAACTCCATCTTCGATAATCCTTGGCTGCTCGTCTGGCAAATCTACGACAATCAAGAGGGCACTGTCTGAGGAGGTTTTGAACACAGGGGCTTCCCCAGACACCTCGCATCGGTAGTTGCCCCCGGCCGCCTCCGTCAAGTTGTGTATAAGGACGCGTCCGCGGTGCGACTGCTGGGGGCCCACATCGAAGTAAGGTACCGGGAAAATCCTGACCGAGGGTGTCTCGAGGGGCGTCCAGCGGTAGAACTCGTATATGCCGAAGTACCATTTGAGCGAGTAGACGTGGTCCCCTTCGTCCGCCCACTCACACACCAGCCACCCGCCCTCGCCTACTGCCAGGGACGCAGGTACCTCCAACCTGGTGATCCTGATGGCCAACGACACTCCTTGGATGATGAGAAGACGGAGAATGACGGCAGTAAATGAGGGTGTGGACGTCATGCTGCTGAGCTGGGAGTCAACGTGCGCCTGTATTCTGGTGTTTCCAAATATATATATATATATATATATATATATATATATATATATATATATATATATATATATATATATATATATATATATATATATATATATATATATATATATATGTATATATATATATATATATATATATATATATATATATATATATATTTCATTATCATTATCATTATTTTGCTTTGTCGCTGTCTCCCGCATTAGCGAGGTAGCGCAAGGAAACACACGAAAGAATGGCACAAACCACCCACATACACATGTATATACATACACGTCCACACACGCAAATATACATACTGATACATCTCAATGTACACATACATATACACACAGACACATATACATATATACACATGTACATGATTCATACTGTCTGCCTTTATTCATTCTCATCGCCACCTCGCCACACATGTAATAACAACCCCCACTCCCCTCATGTGCGCGAGGTAGCGCTAGGAAAAGACAACAAATTCCCCATTCGTTCACACTCATTCTCTAGCTGTCATGTAATAATGCACCGAAACCACAGCTCCCTTTGTATATCCAGGCCCCACAGAACTTCCATGGTTTACCCCAGGCGCTTCACATGCCCTGGGTCAATCAATTGACATCAGGTCGACCCCGGTATACCACATCGTTCCAATTCACTCTATTCCTTGCGCGCCTTTCACCCTCCTGCATGTTCAGGCCCCGATCACACAACATATTGTCCTCAAACATCTCATTTCCAACACATCCACCCTCCTGCGCACAACTCTATCCATAGCCCACACCTCACAACCATGCAACATTGTTGGAACCAGTATTCCTTCAAACATACCCACCTTTGCTTTCCGAGATAATGTTCTCGACTTCCAAACATTCTTCAAGGCTCCCAAAATTCTCACCCCCTCCCCCACCCTATGATTCACTTCCGCTTCCATGGTTCCATCCGCTGCCAGATCCACTCCCAGATATCTAAAGCACTTTACTTCCTCCAGTTTTTCTCCATTCAAACATACCTCCCAATTGAATTGACCCTCAAACCTGCTGTACCTAATAACCTTGCTCTTATTCACATTTACTCTTAAGTTTCTTCTTTAATACACTTTACCAAACCCAGTCACCAGCTTCTGCAGTTCTCACATGAATCAGCCACCAGCGCTGTATCATCAGCGAATAACAACTGAATCCCTTCCAAGCTCTCTCATCCACAACAGACTGCATACTTGCCCCTCTTTCCAAAACTCTTGCATTCACCTCCCTAACAGCCCCATACATAAACAAAGTAGACAACCATGGAGACATCACACACCCCTGCCGCAAACCTACATTCACTGAGAACCAATCACTTTCCTCTCTTCCTACACGTACACATGCCTTACATCCTCGATAAAAAACTTTTCACTGCTCCTAACAACTTGCCTCCCACACCATATATTCTTGATACCTTCCACAGAGCATCTCTATCAACTCTATCATATGCCTTCTCCAGATCCATAAATGCTACGTACAAATCCATTTGCTTTTTTAAGTATTTCTCACATACATTCTTCAAAGCAAACACCTGATCCACACATCCTCTACCACTTCTGAAACCACACTGCTCTTCCCCAATCTGATGCTCTGTACATGCCTTCACCCTCTCGATCAATACCCTCCCATATAATTTACCAGGAATGCTCAACAAACTTATACCTCTGTAATTTGAGCACTCACTCTTATCCCCTTTGCCTTTGTACAATGTCACTATGCAAGCATTCCGCCAATCCTCAGGCAACTTACCATGAATCATACATACATTTTATAACCTTACCAACCAGTCAACAATGCAGTCACCCCCTTTTTTAATAGATTCCACGGTAATGTCATCCAAACCTGCTGCCTTGCCGGCTTTAATCTTCCGCAAAGCTTTTACTACCTCTTCTCTTTCTACCAAATCATTTTTCCTAACCCTCTCACTTTGCACACCACCTCGACCAAAACACCCTATATCTGCCACTCTATCATCAAACACATTCAACAAACCTCAGAAATACTCACTCCATCTCCTTCTCACATCACCACTACTTGTTATCACCTCCCCATTAGCCCCCTTCACTGAAGTTCCCATTTGCTCCCTTGTCTTACGCACTTTATTTACCTCCTTCCAAAACATCTTTTTATTCTCCCTAAAATTTAATGATACTCTCTCACCCCAACTCTCATTTGCCCTGTTTTTCACCTCTTGCACTTTTTTCTTGACCTCTTGCCTCTTTCTTTTATACATCTCCCACTCATTTGTATTTCTTCCTTGCAAAAATCGTCCAAATGCCAGTCTCTTCTCTTTCACTAATAATTTTACTTCTTCATCCCAACACTCACTACCCCATATATATATATATATATATATATATATATATATATATATATATATATATATATATATATATATATATATTCATATGAGTCCACGGGGAAAATGAAACATGAAAAGTTCCCAAGTGCACTTTCGTGTAATAATCACATCATCAGGGGAGACACAAAAGAGAAATATAACAATCAGTTGATATACATCGAAGATATGAAGCTGGGACTCCATTTGGTAAACATGTGATTGTCCAAAACATACAACGAGCGTTCATAAACTTATCATTTTACAAAACTTATCAACAATAAACTTATCTAATTTGTATAGACCATCACTAATATTAAGATTATAATTCTTTGTGTATTTAATAATAAAAGATTCAATGATATTTTTCTTGGTAATAGAGTTAGAGTTAATAACTGAGATAGAGTTACTCCAGTCAGTACAATGATCATAGTTTTTAACATGATTAAACAAGGCATTTGATTCTTGTCCCTTTCTTATACTATATTTATGTTGCTTAAGTCTAACAGAAAGATCCTTACCAGTCTGACCAACATAAAATTTATCACAGTTTCCACAAGGCACTTTATAGATGCAACGAAATGGCGTCCTAGCTTCGTGTCTTAGATATATATCAACTGACTGTTATATTTCTCTCTTGTGTCTCCCCTGATGATGAGATTATTACACGAAAGTGCACTTGGGAACATTTCGTGTTTCATTTTCCCCGTTGACTCAAACGCCAGAACATCTATTGTAGAATCTAGATCGTTCTGAACCATAGATGGAAGATATTGGATCTTTACTTCATCGATGATTGGTAAGTTGATGTTTTGGGGGATTCGTCCTAAACTCGGGATAGTTCTATCAATTTGTCCCAAATAATGATCATGAGTGCCGAACAATTTGAAACTGGAACTGATAAGAATATATTGTTGTCCTAACTGAATGTGTCCCAGAAATAAATAAGATTTGGGATGATTAGGTGGGCAATGAAGAAGAACATTTTGTGGGTCTGGGAAAAACAGTACGTGATACTGGTCCATACTTTCAATCCAAGGTTCATTAACAACAATTTCCTTAAAGGAACAAGAACGAAGAACATTTTGTTGATGCCCGAAAAGTAGTTGGTACTTACATGAATTTGTTTGTAAATTATAGAAAACCAAGGTATGGGGTGGGGGGGGATGGGAGGAGGTGCAAATCAAGTTGTCAAACAATGGTTTATGGCACAATGCTAAATCATCCATGGAGAGATGTGCAATCAATGAGGAATAAATATTTTATAATAGAAAGTTCATGTTATCAGCAAGGACGTTAGTTTTTTGCGACCCTTTTGTATAATTAAAAGGGAATGGTATTACGTTCACAAGGCTGTAAGTATTGGAGTCATTGAATGGTATGTGGATAATGACCGCTTCGAGGATCACGTCAACTGTTAGTAAGGAGTAATAACTGGCCACGTGATGCAGAGGGAGAGCTGGGGTGCAACCGAATATCGTCATCGCTTGTTTAATGATACGTGTGAGTTCTGTGAAGGGAAAAAATGATGGTATGACAACTTGGTTTACCAGATTATCAACATCTTCCAATAAGCCAGTGAAATAATATGCATGATAAGTGATCTGGGCATATAAACTATCAACATATGTGGAAATAGTCTCTATAGCATATATGGGATTAAGAGACTGACAGTAGCGCTACATGTTGTGTCAAGTTATTAACAATTAACATTATGTCATTCAAATATTTAGAATGTTGTTTTAAGATCTTAGCTTTAGCCTTAATACACCTGTTGTTAAGAAGTTGTTGAAATTGTAAGGATCTAACCTGATTCCTAACTGAATTAAGTTCTTCCTGAGTAGCAATACCAAACAAATATGATTGGAGGGACCCTACAAAGTTAAGCAGACCTCTCTTGCTTCTCCTTTGCTTTTTCATGTTGATCCTGGCATTAGCATTTACTGGAGATTCAATGTCTTGTATTATGTCAGACAGAATCACACAGGTACTATTCAATTTCCAGGTCCACTGGTTTAACAAAGTTGGAGGAGGAGCAACACTAGAGTTTCTGATGGACGCGCTGGTGTAAAACTTGAGTAGGGCAGACCGTAAGCGAGGTACGGCCTCCATTAGTTTTACTAGATTATCGTAAGTGTAGGGTAGACCCTCCAGGCCCAACTTAACTGAGACTGTGTCCCTCACGAGGCGGACCTGGCGGGGAGTCGTGAGAAGGGCGCCTGGTACTGCCATGGTGTCATATATAGGAAGACACCAGAAGGACATGAGAAGGAAGAACCTGTAAAATGATAAACTTAGCAACTTTTTAAAGGTGAGGTCTTAATGAATACTGATGTGTGTGTGGTGGTGTTGTGAGGGTGGTCGGTTCTGGTGTGGGGACAGTCTGAACAGTGGTAGAAGTTGGTTGGGTGACATTGTTTGGGGTTTGAGGAGTGTTGTCTGTTGTGGTACCGGGATGATCATGTTCAGAATACTGTAAAACTTTCAAGTGGTCCTCATGTTCTTCACGAATGTCACCTGTATTTAGATGTCGAACCCTAAACTTATGTCCTTTAAATGAGCTAAGACTCTATAGGGACCAGAACATTTTGGGTCAAGTTTAGGAACCTCACTTCTAGTGTTAAATTCTTGCACCATTACCAAGAGTCCGGGAGCCACCTTTGATGGTTTCGTGGATTTATCAGCCTGGTTCGTGAAGGTTGTAGTGGCTTCACCTAGATTTTCCTTGATCCTTTGATGAATCAATTGAGTCGTGCGATATTTTTCCGCTACAACTGATCTCCGGACCGCTGGACATGAAGGAGGGGACGCTATTATGTCATACGGCAACACTTTATCAAAACCGTGTAAGGCGTGGTGGGTGTGTCTCCAATTGACTTATGATAAGCTGAATTTAATGAACATTGGACATCAGACAGGTACTCACTCCATTCATCATGATCAAAATTAATGTTGGTGGGAAGACACTGGAGGATCTTACGGTTCAATCTCTCTGACAGGCCATTCGAGGCTGGGTGATGCGCCATTATATTACATTTACTTATGTTATACAATTTACAGAGTTCTTCTAATAATGAGTTATTAAATTCCCCACCATTATCTGTGACTAAAATCTTCGGCGCATTATGTCTAAGATATATTTTTTGAACGCCTTAGCGACCGTGGCTGCGTCTTTATTTTGAACTGGGACTAATTCACAATATCTCGTGAAGGCATCAGTAATTACTAAAATGTATCTGTAGCCTGCCATGGACCTAGGAAAACCTCCTAATATGTCCTTATGAACTCTTTCCCATGGGTATGAATGTAAAGGATATTTCAACACAGTCTGCGGGGTAGTAGGACTTCCCTTATGAGTGTTACAGGTTTGGCACCTTAAAATATGATCTGTAATGTTTTTCTGCATTCTTGGCCAAAAACACCTCAAACGAGTTTGCTTATAGCATCTATCTGCGCCTGGGTGTGCGGCCTGGGTTGAATCATGTGCTAACTTCAAGAAATTCTGTACTAATGCTGTTGGAATTATTGTTTGTTTAACAACACGGGCGAGCACTCCTAATTTCGCGTCCCTGCACAAGACTCCCCCACCGTGCTAAATACAATTCTCTGACTGGGACAACTGCTTTAGCATCCAAGGAAGATCTTATACCCTATAGGAATTCTATGATAGGATCCCAGACTGGGTCATCCCATTGATTCTGTCTCAACCTCTCAACATCAAAATATACGAGGCTATTGTTTACAGTGACTGTCCCCACTCTGCGGGAAAGCGCGTCTGCAACTACATTGGATGAGCCAGAAACAAAACGAAAATCTGGGTCAAATGCTTGTATAGCTAAAAACCACCTCTGAAACCTTCCTGTAGGATCCTGTCGCTGAAAAATGCCTCACAGTGCTCTGTGATCTGTATAAACTGTAATAAGGTAACCATATATGTATTCCTAAAAATGTTTGAGTGCCCAAATAACTGGAAGGTCTTCTAACTAAGTTACTGAGTATTTCGATTCCGTCGTCGAACATGAACGGCTCGCATAGGCTATGGGAAAAAGTCTACCCCTACTTGACTCCTGCATAAGTACAGCTCCAAGACCCTGTTTACAGGCATCTGTGTGTAAAACGAAGGGTTTCTCAAAGTTGGGAAATCGAAGGATAGGCGCCTCGATCAAGTGTTGCTTGAGTAAATTAAATGCATTGTCATGCACTGTAGACCACTGGAATGTAACTCCCTGTTTCAGAAATGAAGTGAGTGGGTTTGCGATCTTCGCGAAATTAGCGATAAATCTTCAATAACATTGTGCTAAACCAAGGAATGATTTGACCTTGTCTGTTGTGGAAGGGACTGGCCATTCTACAATTGTGTTTACTTTATCTGCATTAGGTTGAATACAGTTTTCATCAACGGTGTAGCCCAAGTAAATAATTCATGTTTGTAGAAAGGAACATTTGGATAACTTGACTTTTAGGTGAGCATCCTTAAGTCGTAGAAATACTCTCTCAAAACTTTTGAAATGAAAAGCAATATCGGGAGACATGACAATTATATCATCAAGATAAACCAATACATCTTGGCCCAACATGTGACGACAAATGTTAGTCATTAACCTTGAGAAGGTGATCACCGGTGAGGAATGAAGACCGAAGGCCATGATGCATATGAACTGCCAATGACCATCTGGCGTACTGAACACAGTCAGGGGGCGGCTTTCCTCTGACAAGGGAATCTGACAAAATTCGCTTAATAAATCCAAAGTTGAAAATACCTTATTGTTACCGAGGCTATGAAGAAGCTCTGATACCACTGGTAATGGGAAACCATCTTTCAAAGTGACCTTGTTGTTGAGTTTTCTAAAATCTATGACTGGGTCTAAAAGTTCCGTCCTTTTTCGGAACGATCAGATGTGGTAAATTCCATGGTGATCGTGATTCCTCTATAACCTTATCTTTCAACATGTCCTGAACAAGTTTGTTTGCTATGTCTCTGTGTGCGTGTGGCAAGCGATAGGCTGGGACGTCAGTGGGACTTGTGTGTTTTTCTCTAAGTTAATAATGTGAACATCCAAATGAGTTCTACCGACTGGTTCTCCTGATAAGGCTATAGTAGACCTATACTGGTTAAGTAAGTCTGTTAACTGGTCAACATGTTTGGTTAATCCTACCTTGGATATCATGTCAGGGGTGATGGTGGGGAGCTGACTCGAGCCGTGCACTGCTGAGTCTGGGGTAGGAGGAGTAGGTGGTGGTGGGTTAATAGAATGTGAGACTAGACGGATGGTAAACTCATGTAACTCCTCGTCTTGAATTCCCGACTTCAAAACGGAGAACTCCACAAGCTTGGCCCCTCTACGGAGACGGACAGGAGTGGGGTCCCGTATGGGCAATGTATATGGTGACCTCTCCATCTGCGGTCTCATGAATAGAGGCGTCCATCATGGATAGTCGTGTGACAGTTAGTCATGAAGGTTCAGCAACTACTCTTAGTGCGAGATCACCCTGACTATGTCTAAGTCCATGATCATTCATCCATGTTCGAGAAAGTGAGAGAGGAACCTTCGTTAATGTGTTGCTATGCAGAGTCATGTTGGTTCTCAGTTTACCAGGACAATGATGAGTAGAAAAGTAAAAAGGATGCGCATTGTCTACCGTGAAGCAGGACGTGGGAGCAGATGTATTAATGACGCTGACTGAGTGAGAACTCTTCTCTGACAATGGCAGGAACGTATTATCAACACAAACCACACGATAAATAGGACAGATCTTATGTTGTGCCACACATAGAGTGGCGTCCTAGTAACAAGTTAGCAGGAAAAGTTACACCACGAACAATATAAGGGGTGACGGTCATGACCGAGTCGCCTATGTGAATGTTCATTTTAATAGTGCCCCTTACGTCGAGATTTTCATTTGAGATACTTTGAAGGGATGGGTAAAAGTCCGAGCATTGAACAAGTTGAGTGCGCCCCATTAATGGTTGAATAAAATCATAATGAATGACATCTGCTTCCGTGCCGCTGTCTAGAAAGATTGTGATTGGCTTATCCTGGAGAGAAACCACTAAGTCGAAACTTGTAATGTGAGAAAATGGCGAAGAACGAAAATGTCTTAAGAGTTCCTTATGTGATGGAGTCGTGTCATGAGCGAGAGATTGTCATTGTTGATAATGACATGATGAACCTGTGTTAGGTGACGTCTGTCTAGCTAATGCTCGACATTCCGCTGAAGTGTGTCTAGCGTTGCTATGATATGAACACCTGCTTGGTGGTGTTGGGCGCGAGCGGGTGAAGGTCAGCCTGATGTCTGACTGGAGGAAATCATGACTAGGTCGGCAGAATTGTGACGACCGAGGCTGTGATGACATGGGTCGTTGACTGCGTTTGTTGTTCTGGTCGAGGCTCACGTGAGAATGAGTCCCATGTGTAAGGACACACATTCGCTTTATGTCCTGGTTGGCCACACCGGAAGCACGTCACTTTATGTGAGTGTTTGTCATCACTGAATCGCTGTATTTGACCATGAGAAGAATGATTGTGTTGATCACTAGAATGTTACGTCACACTTTGGGAAGCCGACACTCTCCCCAGTGTCTTGGTGTTGGAATAACCACATTTCTTTTGAGTGTAATTCAACACTTTTGTTACCGACCCACAATGATGGGTCGATGTTCTCATTAAGTAACCGTCATCTTACGTCTGGAGGTCAGGTCCTTGAGAATGAAGGTTATGTGTAATAAACGCATGAATGTTTGCACATGAGTTTCAGGATTCATCATGGCCGATATCCAGGGTAAGGATTCATAAGCCTGCCTAACTAATCTCATTCTTCCATGTAAGGTACTCCAGTGATCAGGGACTGACGTATCATCCAAGTATGTTGTGTTAAGAGCACGTAAAAGGACGTGTAGTAAACTATCTGAGAATGATTCCTCACAACCTGATGTAAACAACGTTTTAAATTCCTCCCAAGATGTACAGTTTCCAATGTCATCTGAGTCATAGACAACCCTAGCTTAGTTGTTAGGCTGGTGGAAATCAATGAGGTTTTTAGCAGCCGATATAAGCGCTCTGTCTCCTGAATCACCATTATGTTCAACAATGTCCTCTGCATTTCTAATCCACCGATCAAAATTTGACAGTTTACCATCAAATAACTCGTGTGGTTCCCTAGCTTGTTTTAGTGTGAAAACAGTTTTTTGTGAAGAATTTGATTGTCCCGAGTTTTTGTGATGTGGAGAGGGAGGTGGGTGTGGGTGTGGTAACGTGTGAGAAGGTTTCTGTGGGTCATCTGTGTCACCAGAATCTGTCAAAACATCTTTGTGTGACGTCGCCATTTTAGAAGGCTGGTTCCGTTTATAATAAGGGATTCTAGGTAAATTCCTAAGTACATATGAACCTTTACGATTACCGCGTGGAATATCTTCGGACATGTAATACAATCAGACTTAAAGTGCTTAAGTAATAATCCCGCCAAAATTTAAAATAGAATGAACACTATTGTCCTAATCCAAAATACATAACATGAATATCATTTAAAAATATTGTAATGAAATAAAGGCAATCAAAGGCTGGCATAACTGTATAACATATGAATACATGACACTGTATATGAGAGGTGCACATAATAGTATAACATTTCA
Organism: Panulirus ornatus; assembly: GCF_036320965.1. NCBI lineage: Eukaryota > Metazoa > Arthropoda > Malacostraca > Decapoda > Palinuridae > Panulirus > Panulirus ornatus. The sequence goes on along the minus strand of NC_092293.1, from coordinate 11,033,117 downwards.
GTAATGGACTCTATATATGAAAGTAATCATCACTAAAAACAATAGTACCAATATATGAAAACATAAGAAAGAATATATGCAAGAATAACTGAAAACTTAGACTAATTTGCTAAACTACAAAGATGAATAATCATATAACCCAAAATATATAAATGTCTATATTTATAGACTAGGAACTAGTAACACACAAAAGAAGCATATCTCACAGAGTGAACCATTTTGACACAGTTCTTATCTGAATGGGAGATTCACTTACGAAGACGTCTTGGGTGTAGCGAGGTGAAGACGTGTGCAGAGTAGCGGCTGGCTGAGTGTAGCGAGGTGAAGATGTGTGCAGAGTAGCAACTCGCTGGGTGTAGCGAGGTGAAGACGTGTGCAGAGTAGCGACTCGCTAGCAGGAAAGTTGAGTGAGCGACAAGGGCTGGACCACGCGATGCTGGTCACGTCTGGGATGTCGCCACGGCTGATGATGACGCGTCTCTGGAGCGGTTGACAAGATGACCTCCACGTTGGTGTTGGCAGGATGGCTGACCTTGATTGACACGTCTGGATGTGATGACAACACTCCACGGCGGTGGCGCTGTCTTGATGCCCTTGCAAGCGACACAGTGTCAGCAATGCAATAAAGACGTATCTTCACTGCATTGAGGTACGGGTGATGGAGAACGTAGCTGGCCGTAGTTTCCGCCCTTAATGTCGAATGGAGCGAGCGCCAAGACTGTGTCAGGTAGGCTTGTATGACTGCTGGCAACACCAGACGTAGAAATGTGAAGTAGATGTGACGGTCGTCTGTGGTCACGTGGGTTCTTACGTCACTGCCACCATTTGTAAGGTTGAGTTGAGAGGAAGGAAATCAGGTCTTCTTCGCCTGTGGTACTTAATGAAGATCAGGTGGCCTTTGTAGATTTATTACAACAAAACGTGTAAGTCCATCTGTAGTACTCTGGGCTATAGTCTTATGACACACTACGACACACTCTAGTGAACAGTGTGACGATGCTGGCCAGTGTGTCTCCTCAGGTCACACTGGCAGGGATTATATGGGAGTCCGTCAACACCCATTCAACAACATGTTCAAATAACAGATCAGCTCTTACGTGTTCAAACATCCTGATTAACAGTAGCCCGTGGGAACAGTGAGTCCGTGGCAACATGCATCTAACTCTATGCAACTCACAGTAAAATGATAATGACAGATACTTAATGAAAAATTAATGGTAGTGTGCGTGAGTCTGACAGCTGTGTCTGGTGATGTAGCCGAAGAGGTGAAGTCTGAAGTTGTGACAGATGATGTAGCCGAAGAGGTGAAGTCTCAAGTTGTGACAGATGATGTAACCGAAGAGGTGAAGTCTCAAGTTGTGACTGATGATGTGACCGAAGAAGTGAAGTCTGAAGTTGTGACTGATGATATGGCCCACAAGGCGAAGTCTGAAGCTGTAGTGTCTGGTGATGACTGAGCGGAGGATAGCGAGGGGTTCTGGCGTCTTGACTGATAGCCCAATGAAGACTGTGGAGTCTGGTGACCCAACTGTCTCCGGGAATGTGTGGGGCTGTGCCGTGTTTTTACTGCATATTTCTATTTAACGAGATATCAAGATCAATTGTAAATAACTATTTCATTCAGTTATCCAAATCATCCCTGGCTATATCCCACTATATACAGTCATCCATGGCTATATCCCACCATGAACAGTCATCCATGGCTATATCCACCATGGACAGTCATCCATGGCTATATCCACCATGGACAGTCAGTCATCCATGGCAAAATGCCTTTGTCAGTGGCGAGGGAGGATGACATGGTCAGGGTGTAGTGTCGGGGCCCCAGTGGGGGATGGTGGCCCCACAAGACGTCATGATAGTAATAATGATAATTATGATGTTGATATTAATAATAATAATATCAATAATGATAATGAAAAGACTAATGATATCAATAACATATTGATATATATGTATATATGGTGAATGATGATAATAATAGCAATATTAATAATAATAATATCAATAATATCAGGAATGATGGTAATAAAATTGATAACAATTGATAATAATGATAATAGATAATGATTATGATATCAGTGATGATATTTATGATAATAGTAATGGCGAGGTAGCGCCCGGAAAACTGACAAAAAAGGCCACCACATTCGTTCGCACTCAGTCTCTTAGCTGTCATGTGTAATGCAGCGAAACCACAGCTCCCTATCCACATCCATGCCCCACAGACCTTTCCATGGTTTACCACAGGCATTTCACATACCCTAGTTCAATCCATTGACAGCAGGACGCCCTTGCTGATGGTGTATTTGTACTGGAAAGCAACATTACAAGAACTGTTTGTTAAGAACATGTCTTAGATGAGCTAAGTTGGGAGAATAGGACAACACTAAACCTTTCGATTTATCCTTATTTGTCACATATTTGTTACCAGAAGCATAAAATGTCTTCCTAGCTTTCCAGTAAGCTTTATTGTGAGAGAGGAAGAATTGTGTTTTTCATGCCTTTAACTTTTACACATTCATAACCCACTGACTCTCGTGAGCAATTAAGGTTGCGCCACAATCAGAAGCAGGGTAGGTGATGGAGTGAGGGATTCTTTGACGAGACTGTACTCTCCCACTTGTCGACTGATGATATCATACAGCTGCACCGAAGGGTTAGTCCGGTAACACCCGCATTGTTCTTCCATCAAATATATATATATATATATATATATATATATATATATGTATATATATATATATATATATATATATATATATATATATATATATATATATATATATATTTTTCTTTTCTTTCTTTTAAACTATCCGCCATTTCCCGCATTAGCGAGGTAGCGTTAAGAACAGAGGACTGGGCCTTTGTGGAATATCCTCACCTGGCTCCCCTCTGTTCCTTCTTTTGGAAAATTAAAAAAAAAAAAAAAAAAAAAAAAAAAAACGAGAGGGGAGGATTTCCAGCCTCCCGCTCCCTCCCCTTTTAGTCGCCTTCTACGACACGCAGGGAATACGTGGGAAGTATTCTTCATCCCCTATCCCCAGGGATAATATATATATATATATATATATATATATATATATATATATATATATCAAATTCTATCCCTATCGATATCAATCGCTTCTCTCTCTCTCTCTCTCTCTCTCTCTCTCTCTCTCTCTCTCTCTCTCTCTCTCTCTCTCTCTCTCTCTCTCTCTCTCTCTCTCTCTCTCGCTTTCTTTCTTCTCTCTCCCTCTTTATATTGATATCAGTCGGTCTCTCTCTCTCTCTCTCTCTCTCTCTCTCTCTCTCTCTCTCTCTCTCTCTCTCTCTCTCTCTCTCTCTCTCTCTCTCTCTCTCTCTCTCTCTCTCACGCCCTCTGTCTGACTGTCTGTCTGTCTGTTTGTCTTTCGGTTGTAGTGAAGATAAGCATGTAGTGAGGTTGACCTCAGGTCAAACCCTACAACAGGGTTGTAGTTCCGCTCTGCATTTGTTGAGGGTTGAAGGTGACGTATGGTTCAAGGTGTAGTGAAGATGCGTTGAAGGGTGTCTCCTTCTGCAGTGATGACCATGGCTGGCTGTACTAGTGTTGCAGGGGGAAGGATCATATTGCTGCATATTACTCGCGAAATATGGCGGGTTTATAAATCTATCTTCACACTAACGCCCTCTCTAAGTGTGTCTGTGGTTTACATACCTTCCAACCGGCTGTGACATGGCTGGCAAGTCTGCAGTATTTAAAGTTCAGCGCTTGAGAAATAGAAATAATGAATATCATTCGTAGGGAAGTAAAGGGAAGATGTCCATCATCCGCCCGCCACCCGTCCCTTGTAGACGTGTCGCCATCATCACACCTGACGGACCGACAGACAACTCCAGCCACCACCCTGGCCAACACCTCCACCACCACGATCCTGGGAGAAAATGTTCTTCGTTTCCATCGCTTTCCTGTTTAATCATTCCTTGCTATTTCTTCCTTATATCATTCCGACACATGCAGGTCATCGCGAAGTCACAAGCAGATAGCAGACTGGAGAGGCGATACCGGGGAAAACGTTAAATTTCTATGCTTTTTACTTCATGTTTCCATTGAAAGGTTCTTCAGTTTCTCCAAAACTTGGAAACAAGGACCTTTCGCCTAAGAAAATAAATCTCTCAATCTACAATTCTATCTATTTATTCATTTATATGATCACTGCACCCTTTATGTTCATCATCTGTTCACTAAACCCTTATGTTCATCATCTGCTAAGCCCTACATCATGTTCATGACTTAATATTCACCATACTATAACGTTAATCATACGCTCTTTACCCACTTATGTTCAATACATCTTCACTACACCCTTTCGTTCATCATATGTTCACCACACATTTACGTGACATGACATGTTCATTACTACCTAATGTTCATTATTTGTTTAATGCACCCTTTTCTTCACCATAAGTTAAGCCCATCCTCACCTTTATCATTGAATGTCCACTACGCTTATGTTCATCTCAAATTCATGACATGTTCGCAACACCTTTGTGTTCCTTATGTCCTTAGGTTTCTATCTTAGCCAGAGTATGTTAACTGTTTCTATCTTAACTACATAACACCACTATATATGTTAACTGTTTCTATCTTTACTAAATACCACCATATTTTTGGCTCAACACGTATATGAAATTGATGGGTCTAGTCAAATCTCATCAAAGGACAATAACATATACCCCTCCTATGGACCGAGTTACTCGAATCGTCGAAACCCGAAGAAGAGCGAGCCACTGGGAGCGTCAACAGGCTATTGCGTGGCGTGGCCGGCACACCGTTCGTCGGGAACGCCGTCGCACTCGTCAGGAGCATGTGGTGGACGAGCGGCAGGCGAGAGTGAACCGCCTTGTTGCTGCCCGCAATGCTGCCGCTCTGCGGGAGAGACTTGCAGCTCGCGGGATACAAATACTAGTCACCTGTGGGGACGTTGTAGACTCCCCCAACACCGTGCAACAACCCACCCCACCAGCAACTGCAGTCGAGGCCCAACTCATCCACCCACCAACTGCATCCCCCCCTCCACTCGTGGCCCAACCCACACCCCCACCAACTACATCCCCCCTTCCAGTCGTGGCCCAACCCAGAAACCCACCAATTGCATCCCTCCCTCCACTCGTGGCACAACCCACACATCCATCAACTGAATCCCTCCCTCCAGTCGCGGCCCAACCCACCAGCTCACCAACTGCCTACCCTTCCCTAGACGTGGCCGATCTCAGCTTGGAGGCAGACCTTCAGGACTACATCCTCAGCGAGGACCAGTTAAGGTGGATTCGAATCGTTTCCGATATTGGCGAGGGCGGCAATGGATCAGTTCAGCTCGTTCGCTTCAATTATGAATATAGTGTCCTTAAAACCATGAAGAAAAACGACGCGAGGTACGCTCTCCTTCGCGAAGCTGACATTCAGATCTACCTGTCCGGCGCTGGAGGGGCCCCATTGGTCAAGGGTCTGGCTTTCCATCCAGCAAGACTCCTGATGTCCTACACTGGTCAAAACTACGTCAGCTACTTAGAAAACTGCAGCGGCCAGGAGGTTATTGAGTCTCTCATCTCCATTGGGAAGAGACTTCAAGAAATTCATGATAAGGGGGTCATTCATCTTGACTTCAAGATGAATAATGTTACCGTAACCCAGACCCGCCACCATGGCCCAGTCTTCCATATCATCGACTACGGTCTGAGCAGTTACGCTGGTGACGTGCCTCCTATAACAGGTGACCCAGCGCAATGTCCCTGGATAGCCCCCGAAATCATTGAGGGAGAGCCAGTTGCTCCCGCTAACGACGTCTACTCCTTCGGGTAACTCATTGCCCAATTGGCTGAGGATCAGAAGGACGACGGAGTCCGACACCGCCTGTGCCAGCTTGTCCATCTCGCCACTGATATTGACCAATTCCAGCGCCCCAGTCTGCTTTCTTTGATCCGACACTTGAAGGTCATCGCAAAGTCCCAAACAGATAGCAGAGTGGAGAGGCGACATCGGGGAAAACGTTGAATTTCTATACTCTTTACTTCATTGACCAGTACCCACGCCCCCGCCTGGTTCGAGACTTGAAGGTCATCGCGGAGTCCCAAGCAGATAGTAAACAGTACTGATTGGAGACGGCGTCGGGGAAAACGTTAAATTTCTATACTTTTTACTTCATGTTTACATTGAAATGTACTTTAATTTCTCCAGAACTTGGAAACAAGGACTTTTCGCTTGAGAAAATAATAAACCTCTCAATCTATAATTAGGTTCGGTAAAATGCCATCTGCTGGCTATGTGCGCCTGTTGGGAAATGACCGGTGTAGACCCCGTTGCTCACCAAAGTGAGACGAAGGGTATTCGAGTACATAGTATTCGAATAACGTTATTTCCTATTTTGCCAGGCCCATAGCCTAGTGGTAGCATTCCCTCCTCTTACACAAGGGCGCCGGGTTCGATCCTGGCTGTTGGAGATTTATATGTATGTATGTATGTATGTATGTATGTATGTATGTAAGATGTAGATAAGTAAAGGAGTAAGTATATATACTCATATAATGAACACTAATGAAAAAATTATCCGCGTGTTACTTAGAAATATCATTTATGAATTAAACTAAAGTATTTTTCAGAGAAAATCTATATTGATATAAAAAAAACAAACAATCAAATTTGATAAACTAGAGCTCATTAAACGACAAATAAAGAATATGATATGTGAATTTCAACAATTTTATTAACATCACAAAACGAAATACATAACCCAAATAATATAAATCATCAAAAGTTATAAAAAAGAAGCCCTCTCATGACGTAAGCACTTATATTATCGGCGGAATCCGGTAACACCTCTTGAATAGCATATGCAAGACGGAGTAGAGTGGCTAGGGTCAAAAGCATATTCTCCACTTCAACTGACTAATGATATGTTAAGGATAAAGGCAACACAAACCACATACATCGATTGTGAGGATGGAATCAGGGATGAAACATCTATAACTAGAAAGGTTAAAGATACAAAGATGGTGAAATACCTTTACCCGGGATCAGTAGCACCTGTGGTAATGGACACACCTTTGTAATGCTTGATCACTTACAACTGATCAACTTTAATACGAAAGTCTTAGGTATTGTCCCTCAGGAAAACTTTTTATAAATATTTATAAAACACATATATATGTTAGATATACACTATCTCTAGAATATATCTTTACCTGGGACGTGTAACACTTGTGTGGATAGACACAACTTTGTAATGCATGATCCATTACACGAAATGAACTTCACTAACGAAGAGTTATACAACGCGTCGTTGGAGAACATTAATCAAATACCTATACAGAATTTTCATGTTAGATAAAAGACATTTCTTGATAGTAAACATAAGAAATGATGATGAAAGAAAAGGGAGGTAGAGGTAAATATTTTGTTAAAAGATGAAATACTCCTGCATCAAACTAGCTCCTTGTGTTACATTTTCACTTAGGTACCCACATGATAATGAATTCTGTTCTTTTGTAGTCATAATCTTTTTATGTTTCTAACACGTTTTTATTCTTTCTTATATAATCTTAAGGATTCTGGCTTAAAGATCTTGGTTCTTAACAAACATTATAATGCAACACAATATACATTTATCATAAACAAATCATTTATCACAATAACCATTATGTTTGTAACAGATTCTTTAAGTCCTCAGTCACGTTTGTTAATATATAAGAGATTTTTGAGTCCACTGACAAGTGGCTCCGTGGTGTAGTGGTTAGCACATCTGCCTCATAAACAGTTGGTCCGGGTTCGATTCCCGGCGGGGCCTTTTTTTTCAGTATTTTTTGTGATCGTAAATACTCGTAGGTAGTCTCTCTCTCTCTCTCTCTCTCTCTCTCTCTCTCTCTCTCTCTCTCTCTCTCTCTCTCTCTCTCTCTCTCAGCCAAGAGGCAAGTTGATATGTGCTGGATGGGTGGGTGAGTGTGTGGTGTGCAGAGTGGCTCGCCGTCATATGGCAAGAACTTCATCGCTCTCACTCAGTCACGCAATCTACTTTCATAGTGGCTGGCTGGGGAGAGAGAGAGAGAGAGAGAGAGGGGGGGGGGGGGAATTCTCTCATATAGGTTCATCTAACGAGATTTTGCCAAAAGGCAGGGCAAGCGCGTAACGCTCTCCGCAGAGAAATATATTGTCACGAAGAAAAAGATCAAAGTGGTGGGAGTAAGGTGTTGTGATGTGTTATGTCTGGGAAGGAGAGGTTGTATGTTTGTGGAGTGAGAGCCAGCAGACAACGTCTGGGTGAGACAGGAAGGTAAGAAAGCTGCCTGAGTCAGAGGAGTGGTAATTAACAGCCACTAAAATGCCACGTGGTGCCTGGAAACTGTAGTGACGTAAGTGACATGGGGGCCTGCATGGGTCTGCTGGTGGTGGCGGGTTGTCGTCAGAGACCAAATATAAATGTTGATGTTACATGACATTAAGGTGAGGCTGTTGTGTGGTGTGGCGGGAAAGGTAGTATAATATTGGAAGCTGGTAATGTGGTATCGTACTCAGGCATGAAGCTCTGAAAGATCTGTGTGGCTGAACATGACGGCGCGACCTTCAGGTATTATGTTGGCCTGACCTTTGACCTGACCATTAAGGTTATACTTGCATGTATGTACGTAACCGTAAGTATGTTTTCCTTTGTCATTATGTGTTTACAGTATACATTTGACCAGCTGGTGATCTCAATGGCGTCTGTGCTGAGGCCTGGCGTAAACATTTGGACCTACAAGCATAAAAGAAAGTTCTGGAGGCAAGTGTAGAGAAGGAAATTCTTGTGAATATTTCATGTGTGCTTCCATCATGCAGACCACAGTGTTGTTGGGTCAGGCTGGAGGTTTGGAGTGGCAAAGGAGGGACTGGACTTGATGACTTTTGTAAGGGAACGAGAGACTGACGTGGTACCATGATTAAGACATTAGTATGTAATTACTTATCTTTCTCTTCCCTTGAAGAAATGTTTCTCCTTTGTAAGGCGCCAGTGTGTAGAATTTAGATTTTTGACTTGCCAGCCAGTTTGCATCTATATAGACTTCATATTTAAGTTCAAGATGGTGATCAACACACCTGCACCCTGAGCCACCGACTCTCGCTCCACTTACAAGAAGGTGGAATCAAACATCATCATGAACAAAAGCATGGAACGAGACTAACGAGGGAGATTATAATGAATAACATCAAAATCATTACTAGTTGTAGTGATCGCAGGAGACTACAGAGATTAGAAGCCATTCACATAAGAGAGGAAGCCCCTGTCATCAACATCCAGACAACATGACCACAACCTTATAGCTCTATGATGGCCCGCCAATAGGACGTAGAGCTGATAATGCCTTGTCAAATTCCCGATTGCTCAGATGTGATTAATTACTGTGTTGTTACAAACATTCCGTTATACAAAGGAATGTAAAGGTATCCATACAGCAGTGGACCACTGGGTCACTTCGAGGCTGATGGTGATAGTGGAAGATATCAGGAACTCACACATTAGTGTAGTGGAAGATATCAGGAACTCACACATTAGTGTAGTGGAAGATATCAGGAACTCACACATTAGTGTAGTGGAAGATATCAGGAACTCACACATTAGTGTAGTGGAAGATATCAGGAACTCACACATTAGTGTAGTGGAAGATATCAGGAACTCACACATTAGTGTAGTGGAAGATATCAGGAACTCACACATTAGTGTAGTGGAAGATATCAGGAACTCACACATTAGTGTAGTGGAAGATATCAGGAACTCACACATTAGTGTAGTGGAAGATATCAGGAACTCACACATTAGTGTAGTGGAAGACATACAGATAATCTAAAGATAAACCTGTATATTGTCAGTGTGACTAATGATGAGACGCAAATAATGTTAGTCTTGAACTTGAAGGTAAATATTTATCAAGTTTATTGTGAAACGTATTTATAATGCTGCTTCCAACCACTCTAACTGGTACATTATTCCATGTTAACAATCATATTGAAGATAAAATACTTCACCTCATCTGAGGTCAAACGTTTGCCCACCATCATTACTACGAGTGACATCAGACGTGACGTCATTAGTAGATAGATATCTATACCTCATAGTGATTTTTGTTGGTAATACAGACAGTTAGTTTCGCTCTATTTCCAATGAACGTAACTTTAAAGTAAAGTACACACGGTAAAAAAGTATCTTCCCGGATGTGTCCAATGAATTCAGAAATGATCAATACGACTCGTGTTGTCTGGGTAGGGTTGGTGAGTGTGAATGTGGACATGTTTCCTCATAATTATGGCAACTTATCTTTATCGTTAATTCCATCGAAATATGAAATCAATATACAATTCAATATTACAATTTGTCCCAGCATTGGCACGGGGTCTTATCATACGATCATGATGAAATTGGTTCATAGTTAGACCTGCCAAGTCTCCTCAAATATGGAATGTTTCTAATTGTTGGATTCACCAGGTCTCCATATGACTGGTCTGTACCATGACAGGTCGCTAGGTCTATGCTTGGTACGGGCCCTCACCTCAACCCGGCTCTTTATCTGATCTTGACTAACAGGTAGTTTGTTGTTAGGGAGGCTGGCTGCCTGGCTGGCACAGGGCTTTACAATATGAAGGATCTCTTTGTACCAGGTAAACATACATGTGTATTATTGGAGTGATCAGAATATCTCCTTTATGACCAAACAATTTAATGGTAGTATTTCGTATAGAGTCAATGTAATGTTGGTATATTTGAAAACATATGAACAGTCATAAAGCCTGAATCCATAGTATATGTCAAACATTAAAGTTATATACATGTTGACTTTTATCATTACCAGTACAACATTGGTGAACTAATGGTCTTCAACCGGCGGTATGCACAACCTCAACAATCAGGAGTTGTTCATTATTTCTGTTATAAAGACTCAGGTACGTCATCCAAGGTAATGATTACTATCTTCTTTACAAGGATCACTTAAACTTGGAATAAAATGATGATAAATTAAGAACCATCTGTATATATGTAAACGTGTAGGTATATGTATCTATTTGAGTCAGACGAATGTGTTATATACTTAAGAATGTGACTGACAACTTAAAGAATAAGATACAAACATTATGGTTAATGTAATAAATGATTTATGATAAATATGTAGTGTGTTGCATTTGAATGGTTCTTAAGAATCAAGGCCTTTTAGCCAGTAAAAATGATAAGAAATTGAAAAAGGTGTTGAAAGCATGACAATCATAAGCCCCAGAATATATTATCCTCTGGATATATAAAATAAAATCCAACGCAAAATAACGAGGTTAAGACAGGATTCATTCAGCATTCAAGAAAATATGTACTTTCCCTCTCCTTATCTCCTATCATCATTTCTTATGTTTACTTCCAACAAATGTCTCGTATATCATATAAAAATTTGTTATAGGTATTAGGTGAATATTGTCCAGCGACGCGTTGTATAACTCTCTGTTGTCAAAGTTCACCGGTGGAGTAGATCATATATTACAAAGCTGTGTCTATCCACACAGATGTTACACGTCCCAGGTTAAGATATTACCTTGATATGGCGTTTATCTAACATAGATATGTCTTCTATAAAGATCTGTAAACACGTTCTCCTGCGGGTCGATACCTAACGCTTTCGTATTAATCATTTGTAACTGACCAAGTATTACAAAGTTGTGTCACTTCCCACACTTTGTTTCATTAATCATTCTAACTATATTTGTTTCATTATTGATTTGATCCTTACAATAGTATTTATTATCTGTAATTTTCTTTATCATATCATTAGTCATTTGAAGTGCACAATACGCTTGTCAACCTGGCCAGTCTACTGTTTTGGTTATATTATTCACAAGGTGTAACAGGACTCCATCCGTCAGCTGTGTCACCACCAGTGACAAGTCATCCTTAGCAAGGCTGTGTCATCCTCAAAGGACGGAGAGAAATAGTACAGTCTCGTCGAAGAACCTTCTTGCTCAAGGGTGTCCATCATCCTCTGCTCCTGTGTAGAGTGC
>NC_092293.1:10998483-11020989 GCF_036320965.1 Panulirus ornatus | reverse complement strand
CTTGGTCGCTATATCAACTTGATGGTTATATTGCTATGGTTAATTTTGTCGTTCGGGATATATTTTGTTATTAGCTACAATATTGTTGTGATTATATTATCATAATAATAATATTCTCATGGCGGCTTATTTGGTATTGTAAGTGTAAGTGAATGAATATCATCTCATCATGTCACTTAAATTGTCATGGTTTTTACACTGTGATATTGTTTATGTCAACCTGCTGATTATACAATCATGATTGGTGTATGATTATGGTAACTATATTGTAATGCCGTTTTATTTCATTGTGATAATTTTGTCATGTTGACTACAATCACATGACAGCTATAAAGTTATGACTATATTATAATGATAAATCCTGTTTGAGTCACTGTTCTTTCACAGAGATTATATTGTCCTGAAGTCTATATGTTTTCTATGATCCGAAAGCGACTATTCATTTACAGTATCTATATTGTCAGGTGGTTATATTGCATTTGCGAATATAAGTTGGATGTATATTTTTGCTTTGACCATATTATCATATCATCTATATGATCATGGTAGTTTTATTGTTATAGTGAATACATTGTCGTCGTGACTATATTATCATAATGGCTAAATTGTCATAGCTAATATGTTGACATGGCGGCTATGTTTTCATGATATTTACAAAGTCATTGTAAGATTGGTATCAAAGTGACTCTAATGTGCTGGCGATTGATTTATAACGTGACATTATTGTCAAGATGGCTGTATCGTCATGGTGGCTATATTGTCGTTTGCTGTATTTTCAATTTTACGCTTTTGTGAAGATAGCTTTACTGTCAGTGTAGCTATAGTGTCATGGAGAATATATATACATAGTGGCAGTATTGTCATTATGAACATATTGTCATTTTGGCTATCTTCTTATTTTGGTTACAGTACTATCGTGTATATATCGCCACCTTGGCTATATTAGCAATGTGATATTTTTTGTAGGTGCTATATTGTCATTTTTTAATCATGCATATTTTGTCATAAGTGATACATTATCATGATAAATATAATATTCCGGTGACTATATATTGGCCTTGTGACTATATTGTTATTATGACTATAATCTCATGTTGGATATCTTGCCAAGATAACTATATTGTATTATCTACTCATAAATCTCTAAGTTCTAATAACCCAAAATATTTAGAGTAGATAGGAAAGAAACTGATGGAAGCCATTTCCAACATTCTTGCATAACCTGACCTCTCGCCTTCCCAAAACATAGTCATCCGAGCTTGGATATTGTACTGCTTTGGTCGTCAACTTATTTGAAAAGGAAGACATTGAATGGAGAAATTACTGAGGTAATCTCTTATGATTAGTGGTTTGAGAAACAAATTCAGAAAGCAGATTAAACGACTTAAATCCATTCAGCTTTACGGAAAAGAAGTTTGAGATCCTATACAGGTATATGAAGTTATTGTAATGGCATCCCTTTAAGCTTGATATTTTTACTTTCTGTAACTAGTTCCAACAATTAAAACAATATTCAGTATTGTGATTTAAGTGACTGAATTTAGGATGCATTTGGATCTGTCAAAAATTGTATCTAGCAAATACTTCAACTTTCAACTGACCCATTCTATCTTTTTTTTTCATTTCATCTCAGTTTTATCATCTTTCTGTTACTGTTTAATATCAACAGTAGCCTGTCTACGTAGTTGGGGCTCTGAAGCAAAGGAAACTTTTTCTAGCCTAGGTTAGGTTAGCATCTAAACCAAACCTAAATCACCTTATCTTAGAAATATGTTCAGACAGTACCTTCTGAAAATATTTCTTAAGGTAAGGTCGTGGGGATTAGTTTAGGTGCTAACTAAACCTTGGCTAGAAAAAGTTTGCTTTAAAGCCACAACTACTTGAAAGGCCTACTTTAAGTGGTGATATTGGAATTCATTTGCTCCAGTGTGCTCCTCTGTCCGTTTGTTTAATGTCCACCTAAAGATGCATACGTTCAATTTTTGAGGTAGATTGATTTCCCATCTTAGTTTCGTCTACGGAATTCAACGTCTTCAGTTCAGCACACCATTGTGGTAATGAAGGGAAAGTCACCACATTCATAAGCCGAGTGCACGTAGCTTATCCCACCTCGTTAGAAAGAAAACTTACCTGTATTTGAATTAATGAACGGGCAAAGAGAAGACAAAATTCTAATACACATTTATTATACAACTATATAATTTATATCATATACATTATCACATTTCCTGCACTTTCCATCACAAATTTGCTGAGGTCATAGCCTTGAAGTTACCATTACCTTACAACCTTAAGGATGGTGGTCTACAACACCTCTAGATTGATGGAGAAAACGAAAAGTTTCGTTTTACTATTAAGACCACAGAAATACGGTAATTCCACTTCACTACCACTAACTACTAGTTATTTTACTTGTTGATTTTCACGGCTAAGATTTTCATCCTCTGAGCGAAGCCATACAATAATCGTCCTTATCTACTCTGAGCATTGGATAACCTCCTGATGATCAAGAATGCTGTTTTGGTTGTCCGTTTCCCTTGTTACTGGTGCGCCTCACTGCACACCTTACATGAGTGCCTTCCACAGTATTAGGGACAGCTGCTGGGCCTCACTGTAGCTACTTCTGGGACGGTTGCCAATCTTCCTCGTATTCCCTCATGACCACAGCGCCAAACCGACTCCCGCCATCAGGCCGAAACGCACAAACATTTCTGACAAAATTGAGACAAACGCTTTCGCGTCAGTTTTGACACCAAGTGAATTTAAACGACAATTACGCTCAAGATGCTTTGTTTTTCGTTCATGGATTGAACAGAAGCAACCAACGATGGTTGCTACTGCCCAATCCATGAAGTCCCCCCCACCACGGAAAGGTAACCAAGCTTCGGGGGGGATGGGTGTTTACCCTGACGCCAACGGAGAAACTCAATACAATATTTTTATTATAACTTTCCTTAATCTTGAAAAATGAATCAATCAGAGGGAACAATAGCCATAGCCATATGAAGATTGGCTAACCGAATCCTTGCGCATTGTGTAGAAAGTGATTTCTTTGAGGGTTGCTTTATGGAAGGCACGGTAGCGTCGGAAGAGTTTCATTTTTTCTTTGAAGACGAAGGAAACTTTTTTTTTTTTTTTTTTTTTTTTATACCTTGTCGCTGTCTCCCGCGTCTGCGAGGTAGCGCAAGGAAACAGACGAAAGAAATGGCCCCCCCCCCCATACACATGTACATACACACGTCCACACACGCAAATATACATACCTACACAGCTTTCCATGGTTTACCCCGGACGCTTCACATGCCTTGATTCAATCCACTGACAGCACGTCAACCCCTGTATACCACATCGCTCCAATTCACTCTATTTCTTGCCCTCCTTTCATCCTCCTGCATGTTCAGGCCCCGATCACACAAAATCCTTTTCACTCCATCTTTCCACCTCCAATTTGGTCTCCCTCTTCTCCTTCTTCCCTCCACCTCCGACACATATATCCTCTTGGTCAATCTTTCCTCACTCATTCTCTCCATGTGCCCAAACCATTTCAAAACACCCTCTTCTGCTCTCTCAACCACGCTCTTTTTATTTCCACACATCTCTCTTACCCTTACGTTACTTACTCGATCAAACCACCTCACACCACACATTGTCCTCAAACATCTCATTTCCAGCACATCCATCCTCCTGCGCACAACTCTATCCATAGCCCACGCCTCGCAACCATACAACATTGTTGGAACCACTATTCCTTCAAACATACCCATTTTTGCTTTCCGGGATAATGTTCTCGACTTCCACACATTCTTCAAGGCTCCCAAAATTTTCGCCCCCTCCCCCACCCTATGATCCATTTCCGCTTCCATGGTTCCATCCGCTGACAGATCCACTCCCAGATATCTAAAACACTTCACTTCCTCCAGTTTTTCTCCATTCAAACTCACCTCCCAATTGACTTGACCCTCAACCCTACTGTACCTAATAACCTTGCTCTTATTCACATTTACTCTTAACTTTCTTCTTCCACACACTTTACCAAACTCAGTCACCAGCTTCTGCAGTTTCTCACATGAATCAGCCACCAGCGCTGTATCATCAGCGAACAACAACTGACTCACTTCCCAAGCTCTCTCATCCCCAACAGACTTCATACTTGCCCCTCTTTCCAAAACTCTTGCATTTACCTCCCTAACAACCCCATCCATAAACAAATTAAACAACCATGGAGACATCACACACCCCTGCCGCAAACCTACATTCACTGAGAACCAATCACTTTCCTCTCTTCCTACACGTACACATGCCTTACATCCTCGATAAAAACTTTTCACTGCTTCTAACAACTTGCCTCCCACACCATATATTCTTAATACCTTCCACAGAGCATCTCTATCAACTCTATCATATGCCTTCTCCAGATCCATAAATGCTACATACAAATCCATTTGCTTTTCTAAGTATTTCTCACATACATTCTTCAAAGCAAACACCTGATCCACACATCCTCTACCACTTCGGAAACCACACTGCTCTTCCCCAATCTGATACTCTGTACATGCCTTCACCCTCTCAATCAATACCCTCCCATATAATTTACCAGGAATACTCAACAAACTTATACCTCTGTAATTTGAGCACTCACTCTTATCCCCTTTGCCTTTGTACAATGGCACTATGCACGCATTCCGCCAATCCTCAGGGGACCAAGTCGGTCTTGAATGGTGGGCCTGACAGGTCTTGAGACCTGCCATGTCTCCCTGAAGGTGGGCCTGACAAGTGGGGTGGGCTGCATTTCCTCATGGATGGTGGGTCTGGTAGGGAGTGTGGGCTGCAGTGCCACTTGAGTGGGCGAGGTCACTTGGTCAGCATCAGTGGGACGGTGAGGTTTCACTTTTGCACAGCGACCGTTGACGGAGAGTGGTGTCACGTCGGCAAGAAGTGCCTTCTTGAAGGAGGCATAGCAGGGGTACTGGATGACGGCAATCCCGCGGTGGTTCTCGTACGTGGATGCAGCCAGGATACTTCGTGGCGGGGCTCGCCTCGTGGTTGGTGGATGTGGCCCTCCCCGCCACATGGTCACAGTGGTTGACCTATTTTACGTCAACACATTACGAGGTCAACCTTCACCAAATCCATATGGCGTTCATACCAGCTTCACCCATATTCCATTTCCTCCAATTCCACTTCTGGGTATTCCACCTCCATATCCACACAGCCAAATTCCACTCCATCCATGACTTCCACGTTCGGGTATTCCACCAATTCCACTCCATCCATCTCTTCAACGTCTGGGTATTCCACCTCCATATCCACACAGTCAAATTCCACTCCATCCATCACTTCCACGTCTGGGTATTCCACTTCCATGTCCACACAGCCATAGCCCATGTCAAATACATGGACATATTCAAATTCCATCTCCTGGACAAAGGAGGATCGTCCTACCTCCTTGGTGAACATTATTATATTGAAGTGTTCGAGGAAAGGTTGAGGGAGCTTGCAAGGCGGAGCAGAGATGTTCACTCGACAGAGGTCGCAGCTCAAATGATGCTCTCGGTCCCGGCTCCCGCCCTTATATAACCTGGGAACTGATCATATCCTAGCATAGCTTAATATAGAGAAGTCTAATATAGTGAAGTCAATACTTTAATACAGTTAAGTTTATTTCTCAATAGTTTAATACATGTGCCTCACAACAGTTCCTTCAGCCGTACAATGTCCAGTCATAGAACACAAGGATTGTCATTATAATTCGTTTTTATCAGCAGAAATTAGATTAAAGTGACGAAAGATAAGTGGCTTAATATGTTATGTGTGTTCTCTGTCATCATAAAGATGGCCATCTACTCTGATGTGTAAAGAAAACATCAATTTTGCCGAGGCTGTGGTGAAGATAAGAACACAATGATATGATAATGTGGTCATACAATGGTGTAGTCAAGATGTTGTGTTAGAACTATGTAGTGAAGATGGGAGTGTAGTGAAGAGGAGGATTTAGTGAAAATATATGTTTCTTCACGCTGAGCTATTCCATGTAGATGAATATATCTATAATCTAATTGCGGTAAATTACCATATGACTTTAACGTCACCAGCCAGCAGGAAAAATGTTGGATATAGGAGTGACTGAATATTTTGTCGGGTACAGAAATAATTGAATATTTGGTACGATCGATCAAAATGCTTTTTATAGGCAAATAATTTCTGATTTTTCAAATGATTTTTTTCCATCTCTTGGAATTGGTGTAAGTAATTAAAGATATGAAAACCGATGGAAAAGTTCAGTTTAACGCTTTTACGAATGTCTTGCTGCGTGTTTGGGAAGAGCAGTAAACTACAGGAATATATTGGTCTAATGTCCCCTGCTCGTCCAACAGCAGATATTGTATGGTCTGAGACATTATTTCTGGTGAAGGTGGATTCTCTTCGGCATTGCGTAAATCACTTCCACAAACTTGCGCCATTTTGCACAAATACAGATCCGATATGATGCATTTCTCAGCTCTGTTACGTTATGGACCCCAGTCATCCTAGCCTAACCTAGCCTAAATCAAAAGGTGTGGAATAATGTGCAACATTTCTCCTTCATTACAAGTGATAATAAACCTAGGCTATACAGCAACCAGGAACGTCCATATTTGTCTAACTTCTCACATGTCTGTGTCATCTGTCTGCAAACATGTCGACCATTACCATGAGGGCAATTGCGGCTTTTGATTTTGAATATCACACGTTTCCTCTCTGCCGTGAGATCTTCATACTTAAATAAAATGGTGGGCCGTAAGAAATATATGTCCATCGAAGGTCAACTATATGGCTCAGTTCCATCATCAGTTTCTAAGAAAACTGAAAAGGTGAGGTCCCACCGAGATTCGAACTCGGATTGCTGGATCCAAAGTCCAGAGTGCTAACCCTTACACCATGGGACCTGATAAGAAAAGATGTGATTTCATCTAAATGTTTTACATATAATCAACCAGAGGCCATTCCTCCCTCCCTGCCTGCAGGGTTCAAGGTTTTCTAGAAGGTTCTCGAAGATTCTGGTAAGATCATTACCTTTGAGAGGTCGTCGTTAGGTGACAGTCAGGTTCACTCTATGGTTGGTGTTTGTAGTTGGTTGTCCGAGGATGTTGTTATACTTGATCAATTTTGTAATTGTTGACTTTCAGGTAGGAAGTACTCATTTACGATGCATCCTTGTACTCACAACAACCTTATGAGTCACTTCAAGATTTATCTTCACTACAACTTTATCTTCACTACACCATTAAGGTTGAAGTCAATGGTCACATTCACTACAATCTCAACACGACTGGTCTTATACCTAACTCATATTATCACTACATCCATGTACATGTATTTCTTGCAGAATAACGCAGATATCAATGATTTATGTGAAAGTTAACATACACAGCCTTACGTATCTATCGATCTATCTAATATCTGTTTTTTACCTATTTATCTATCGATCTATCTATCTATCTATCTTTCTAAATCAGAAAGTCAACAATAATATCATTAATGATACGTATAACTACGTCCTCTCAATGGCAGTTCCTACCCAGAATCTTCGAGAACCTTCTAGAAAACCTTGAACCCTGCAGGCAGGGAGGGAGGAATGGCCTCTGGTTGATTATATGTAAAACATTTAGATGAAATCACATCTTTTCTTATCAGGTCCCATGGTGTAAGGGTTAGCACTCTGGACTCTAAATCCAGCAATCCGAGTTCGAATCTCGGTGGGACCTCATCTTTTCAGTTTTCTTCGATAATGATGAAACCCACATTATTCTGTACGTTATATATACATTCATATATATACATAAATATGTATATATAAACATATATATGGAATAATATGGTTTTATCAATAGCCGGAGACCATTCGTCCCTCCTTGCCTGCAGAGTTCATAGTTTTCTGGAAGGTTCTAGAAGATTCTGGTGAGATAATTGCCATTGAGAGGACATTGTTATACTTCATATATCAATGATTTCATTATTGTTGACTTTCAGATAAAGATAGATAGATAGATACATAGTTAGATTGATAGATTGATAGAGCGATATTTAGATAGGTATATAGATAGATAAGTTTCATCAATACTGTATCTTACGCCATCTCCTGTTGCTGGACATATGTTCAACCAGCATTGGGAAAACCTCCAGTAGACCTTAATGTAAAGCAAGATAATAACAAAACCTGCAATAAAAGAATACGATCAACTCCCCAGTGCAGAAAGATTGTGACCAGAAAGTCTTCTAGCAAGATGTCAGACGCTTCCACGGGAATCACAAACATAACATCAAATATCTGAAAGTCAACAATAACAAAACTAATGATCATAATCAAACTATAACAAGAAAAATGATAAACATATGGAAAATAGTGTTCTAGATTATGCCTCTAGAAAACAAACTTTAACGAAAACTGTGAAAAGAAATACCCATCTGGCTGATACGACACAGTAAAAGGACCATCCCACAACCAACTCTAAACTGAACCTGACTGTCCCCTAACAACGTCCTCTCAATGGTATTTATCTCACCAGAATCTCGTAGAACTTTCCAGAAAATCAAGAACTCTGCAGGCAAGGAGGGAGGAATGGCCTCTGGCTGCTGATGATAACCACATTATTCTATATATATACTTTTACCTACAACCGAAGGTTGACCGGCCAGCCCAAGTGGCTACAGAGGTTGTATCCATGAAAGAAACGGACCCACCAGCAGACGAATTCGGTTGGCAGGTTGTATGGAAGAAGAGAAAAAAGAAGGTTGCCCAACCAGCCCAACCAGAAGGGTGTAGCAAAGAAACGAAAGAAGGCTGCCCAACCAACCTGGGTGGTAGTAAGGATGGCTGCTCCACAACCCCAGGTCGTTAGGCAGACTGTAGCCATGGAAGAAAGAAAGGCTGCTCGTCCACCAGCCCAGGTACCGAGTGAGCGTGTAGCTATGCTGGCTGACCCACCAGCCCAGGTAGATAGCTACGCCCAGATGGCTATGTCGGGTGCAGCAAAGAAGCAAACCCCACAACTACTCCACGAGGTTTGCAAGCCTGCACCCAAAAAGATGAAGACGAAGGTTGCCACACTACCCAATGCACCACCACATGTCTAGAAAGGGAAAAGGTGGACAAAATGGCTGGAGGTCCCACTCCAACAACAAAATCACCTTAGGAGCCAAGTTCCATCCATTATTGAATATATATATATATATATATATATATATATATATATATATATATATATATATATATATATATATATATATATATATATATATATACATATGTATATATATATATATATATATATATATATATATATATATATATATATATATATATATATATATATATATATATATATATACATATATATGTATATGTAAACTACATTGCAACTTACATATGAATAGAATCATCAAGCTTCACTATATTAGCTTTACTATATTTAAATATAAACAAGGTCTAACCGAGGTTACTTGGTTGAGCAAGACGTGAGAATATCATCAAATGGGCCTCCAGCCCTGGGTTGAAATTGTCCTTCTGACGTATTTCGAGTTCAGTGCTGATACAGGACCATTGATTATAGGACTATCTTGTTAGTCTGTGTAACTTCGCCTGACCCAATCCACGTCTTCAATGGCTTTCTGTTACTACAAACGGGATTACAAAGGAAAGCCTTCCTTTGTTAGTTTCATGAATACCTTCGTTCAAATGAAGGGAAAGACTATTACTATGAAGCGGTACCTTATCAGCAGGAAAGAGCTGCAGCAACGGTATGAAAGTTACTGCAAGATACATAACGAGCCCGTGGCTTCCAACGTAAACATCGGCCGCCATTTGGGTTCACTCGGCATCATGTGTGACACCAAGATTGGACCCGTTGGGAAACAGGAACGATACTATTCTGGTATCATGTGGCTCGATGGCGCAGGATCACCAACTGAAATGCAAAGAAAATGGAGAAAGCCGCCCAAACGTATCATGAAGGCCGTGCAAGAGAAGATCGAGAGGAATCGGTTGAGAGACGATATCGCTCACAGTATATTGAAATTTATGCCCAAGACTTCCCCTGATCTCCAGACACAGCCAGTCACAGAGACCACCAGCCACGCTTCCCAGACACAGGAAGTCACAGAGACCACCAGCCCCGCTTCCCAGACACAGCAAGTCACAGAGACCACCAGCTCCGCTCCCCAGACACAGCCAGTCACAGAGACCACCAGCCCCGCTCCCCAGACACAGCCAGACACACAGCCCACCAGCCCCGTCCCCCACACAGAGCCAAAAGATCCTGATATTGAGGAAGCAAATGAATTTCTCAATGATTTTTTGCTTTCACTGGAGAAGAACTGATGAGTTCCTTATAGACAAGACAAAATGTTCAAAAAGGAATCTATATAAGTTCACTTATGGAGTGAGATCTTTGACGGAGCTGTGCTGCCTATAGCACAGCCTACCAAAGGGTGATCTTTTCTGTCGTGCAGTAACATCATGAGGGCGGAGTCCGGCTACACTTTCTTTACCTAGGAAAAGATCTCTGCACTAATATTGAGTTTCTCCGTTGGCGTCAGGGTAAACACCCATCCCCCCCGAAGCTTGGTTACCTTTCCGTGGTGGGGGGGACTTCATGGATTGGGCAGTAGCAACCATCGTTGGTTGCTTCTGTTCAATCCATGAACGAAAAACCAAGCATCTTGAACTTAATTTTCGTAATAATTCACTTGGTGTCAAAACTGACGCGAAAGCGGTTGTCTCAATTTTGTCAGAAATGTTTGTGCGTTTCGGCCTGATGGCGGGAGTCGGTTTGGCGCTGTGGTCATGAGGGAATACGAGGAAGATTGGCAACCGTCCCAGAAGTAGCTACAGTGAGGCCCAGCAGCTGTCCCTAATACTGTGGAAGGCACTCATGTAAGGTGTGCAGTGAGGCGCAGCAGTAACAAGGGAAACGGACAACCAAAACAGCAATCTTGATCATCATGAGGCTATCCAATGCTCAGAGTAGATAAGGACGATTATTGTATGGCTTCGCTCAGAGGATGAAAATCTTAGCCGTGAAAATCAACAAGTAGAATAACTAGTAGTTAGTGGTAGTGAAGTGGAATTACCGTATTTCTGAGGTCTTAATAGTAAAACGAAACTTTTCGTTTTCTCCATCAATCTAGAGGTGTTGTAGACCACCATCTCTGAGGTTGTAAGATAATGGTAACTACAAGGTTATGACCTCAGCAAATTTGTGATGGAAAGTACAGGAAATGTGGTAATGTATATAATATAAATTATATAGTTGTATAATAAATGTGTAATAAAATTTTGTCTTCTCTGTTCCCGTTCATTAATTCAAATACAGGTAAGTTTTCTCTCTAACGAGGTGGGATAAGCTACGTGCACTCGGCTTATGAATGTGGTGACTTTCCCTTCATTACCACAATGTTGTGCTGAACTGAAGATGTAGAATTCCGTAGAGGAAACTAAGATGGGAAATCAATCTACATCAAAAATTGAACGTATGCATCTTTAGATGGACATAAAACAAACGGACGGAGGGGCACACTGGAGCAAATGAATTTCAATATTACCACTTAAAGTAGGCTTTTCAAGGAGTTGTGGCTTTAAAACAAACTTTTTCTAGCCAAGGTTTAGTTAGCACCTAAACTAATCCCCACGACCTTACCTTAAGAAATATTTTCAGAAGGTACTGTCTGAACATATTTCTAAGGTAAGGTCATTTAGGTTTGGTTTAGATGCTACCCTAACCTAGGCTAGAAAAAGTTTCCTTTGCTTCCGAGCCCCAACTACGTAGACGGGCTACTGTTGATATTAAACAGTAACAGAAAGGTGATAAAACTGAGATGAAATGAATAAAAATATAGAATGGGTCAGTTGAAAGTTGAAGTATTTGCTAAATACAGTTTTTGACAGATGCAAATGCATCCTAAAGTCAGTCACTTAAATCACAATGCTGAATATTGTTTTAATTGTTGGAACTGGTTACAGGAAGTAAAAATATCAAGCTTAAAGGGATGCCATTACAATAACTTTATATACCTGTATAGGATCTCTTAAACTTCTTTTCCCTAAAGCTGAATGGATTTAAGTCGTTTAATCTGCTCTCTGAATTTGTTTCTTAGTCCAGTAATCATCTTTGGAGATTACCTCAGTAATTTCTCCATTCAATGTCTGCCTTTTCAAATTAGTTGACGACCACAGCAGTACAATATCCAAGCTGGGATGGATATGTTTTGGGAAGGCGAGAGGTCAGGTTATGCAAGAATGTTAGAAATGACTTCCATCAGTTTCTACCCTATCTACTCTAAAAATTTTGGGTTATTAGAACTTAGAGATTTATGAGTAGATAATACAATATAGTTATCTTGGCAAGATATCCAACGTGAGATTATAGTCATAATAACAATATAGTCACAAGGTCAATATATAGTCACCGGAATATTATATTTATCATGATAATGTATCACTTATGACAAAATATGCATGATTAAAAAATGACAATATAGCACCTACAAAAAATATCACATTGCTAATATAACCAAGGTGGCGATATATACACGATAGTAATGTTACCAAAATAAGAAGATATCCAAATTGACTATGTTCAAAATGACGATACTGCCACTATGAATATATATTCTCCATGACACTATAGCTACACTGACAGTAAAGCTATCTTCACAAAAGCGTAAATTTGAAAATACAGCAAACGACAATATAGCCACCATGACAATACTGCCATCCTGACGATAATGTCACGTTATAAATCAATCGCCAGCACATTAGAGTCACTTTGATACCAATCTTACAATGACTTTATAAATAACATGAAAATATAGCCGCCATGTCAACATATTAGCTATGACAATTTAGCCATTATGATAATATAGTCACGACGACAATGTATTCACTATAACAATAAAACTAACATGATCATATAACTGATATCACAATACAGTCAAAGCAAAAATATAGAAACATTCAACTTATATTCACAAATGCAATATAACCACCTGACAATATAGATACTGTAAATAAATAGTCGCTTTCGGATCATAGAAAACATATAGACTTCAGGACAATATAATCTCTGTGAAAGAACAGTGACTCAAACAGGATTTATCATTATAATATAGTCATAACTTTATAGCTGTCATGTGATTGTAGTCAACATGACAAAATTATCACAATGAAATAAAACGACATTACAATATAGTTACCATAATTATACACCAATCATGATTATATAATCAGCAGGTTGACATAAACAATATCACAGTGTAAAAACCATGACAATTTAAGTGACATGATGAGATGATATTCATTCACTTACACTTACAATACCAAATAAGCCGCCATGAATATATTATTATCATGATCATATAATGACAACAGTATTGTAGCTAATAGCAATATAGCCATTAAGTTGATATAGCGACCAAGATAATGAAGCCAGGACGGCATTATATTGAAAATAACAATACAGCCACCATGCCAATGTCTTCACCATGACAATGTAGCTACCATGAAAATATAGTAACCTTGACTATATACCTACCATGATAAAATGTTTGAACTGAAAAATATCCACAACAAGAGTTTAGCTGCTAAAACACGATGTTACCTTTCCAATATCGCCAAAATGTTATTATTACCATCATGACAATATACCGCCAGAAAAGAAATATATATACCCACTACTTGACAATATAGCTATTCTGACAATATTGGCAACATGAAAAGACAGTCACCTCCTTGTTATATAACAAAAATGACAAATAGCCATCATGGCAATATAGTGACCTAACAATACAGCCACCTTGGCAATATAGTTACCATAACAATGTAATCTTAATGACAATATAGCCAACATGACTATATAGTCACAATGACAATACAACCATCGTGACAATACAGATAACATGACAGTACCGTCTCTAAGACAATATTGCCATCAATTCAACAAATTAAATGACAATATAGATATTATGGCAACACAGTCACCATGACAATATACTCAGAAATGCATTATAATCGCCATAATAAAATCATCCTACCATGAAAATATAACCACCTTACCATTTTGGTTTCCATTACAATGTAGCCACAGTAATAAAAGATTTACCAAGACAGTACTGAAACCATAACAATATAGCATATCATAGCAATGTAGTCACCTGATAATTTAATCAAAATGACAATTTCTCTTTTATAATGGCATATCCTGAAGGGCAATATCAACACCATTAAAAAAGCTTCAATTAAGATACAGTCACTATGACATTATAGATATCATGATAGAAAATCACCATGACAATATAGTTATCATGGCAATATAGCCACTATGACATTATAGTCATAATGGCAATATAATCGCTGTGACAATATTGTCACCATGATAATATAATTATCATAATGATATATTGCTTATAACAAATTATGCATGAGTTAAATAATGACAATATATCACCTATAGATAAAGATCACCTTGCCAATATAGCTAAGGTGACGATATATACATCATAGCAATGTAACTAAAATGAAAAGATAGCCAAAATGACGGTTTGTTCATAATGACAATACTGCCACTATGAAAATATGTTCCCCAACTGCCACTATGAAAATATGTTCCCCAACTGCCACTATGAAAATATGTTCCCCAACTGCCACTATGAAAATATGTTCCCCAACTGCCACTATGAAAATATGTTCCCCAACTGCCACTATGAAAATATGTTCCCCAACTGCCACTATGAAAATATGTTCCCATGACACTATAGCTACACTGACAATAAAGCCATATTCACATAAGAGTAACATTGAAAATACAGCTACATTGTCATGGTGACGATATTGGCATGGTGGCTCTATTGTTATTTTCAATATAATGCCATCCTAACTACATTATCTTGTTCGCTATATTTACTTGCTGGCTATATTGCTATGGTTAATTTTGTCGTTGGGAATATATTATGTCATTAACTACAATTTTGTTTTAATCATATGATCATAATAATAATATTATCATCGCGGCTTATTTGGTAATGTGAGTGCAAGTGTATGGATGTCTTATCATTGTAAGACTCACGCACGCTACCATTAATTTTTCATTAGGTATTTGTCATTATCATTTTACTGTGAGTTACATAGAGTTAGATGCATGTTGCCACGGGCTCACTGTTCCCACGGGCTACTGTTAATCAGGATGTTTGAACACGTAAGAGCTGATCTGTTATTTGAACACGTTGTTGAATGGGTGTTGACGGACTCCCATATAACCCCTGCCAGTGTGACCTGAGGGGACACACTGGCCAGCATCGTCACACTGTTCACTAGAGTGTGTCGTAGTGTGTCATAAGACTATAGCCCAGAGTACTACAGATGGACGTACACGTTTTGTTGTAATAAATCTACAAAGGCCGCCTGATCTTCATTGAGTACCACAGACGAAGAAGACATGATTTCCTTCCTCTCAACTCAGCCTTACAAATATACTTACAGAGTTAAGAGACGAAACAACAGGAGCGTAATGCTCTCTCCATAATATACAAATAGTACACACACACACACACACACACAGAGCGGCGCCAGGCTGGAGGCGGGGCATCGTGACGTCACAGGCAAGTCCCTCCCCCCGCCAGATCCAAACATGTGTTGTGTCTGGTGATGGCGGTTCAAGATTTCCCACATTAATATTGATCTTTACATTATCATCCACTCCCAAAGTCACCTGGCATTCTTGTGTTTCAACAACAGACGTGATATATGCAACACCAGGCAAACATTGTACCATTATCTGATAGGTTAATTGGTGCACAATCAAGAACCAGTGAATTTCATCGCCGCCATAAGTAAGTAAGGAAGGTGACTTTAATGATGATAAATACGACCTGGTATGGCTGTGTCTACACACTACCGCCATCTGGTCAACATTGTAGATACGAACATTTAAATACAATCATTTGAACGTAAACCTTCCAGCTGCATTTTTTCATTATACTCCATTCATATACGTCATATAAACACACCTTGAAAGTACATTAGTTACATAAAACTTGTGCAAACGTCATTGAAACTCGAACTTTTAAGTCCGTCATTTTGAAAATTCTGCCAAACAACTGCGAACTTTTACGACTCGTCAAATTGCAGCAGTTGTATGAACTGCTTCGTTTAATTGAATAATTTTAAAGTTAATTGATTTAGTGATATCCTTTGAAGCCTGTCCTTTAAGCATGAAGCTTTAACTCTCACTTGATATAAACATAACCTTTGATTTCCATCTCTGGTGAGGAAGTTTGTACAATCTATCAAACTCCATCATTGATGCCAACTTTTAAATCCCTCAACTTAGCTGGGTCACACATTCCCTGGCTGCCACTCACACTTTGTCATTTTCAACTGTGTTGACAACGCTCTCATTCATTCGTCATTTGGATCGTCTCATTGATATTCCATTCATAAAATTCAATTGATAAAAGGATTAGTGATAACACATCATCCACTCTGGCTGAGTTACATGCAGTCTGTGAGGGTCTTCAGAATGCTATAGAGAAATGTAAAGATACATATTTCATTGTGGACAGTAGAAGTACACTGAAGGCCTGACATAGTAAGCAGCCATGTAACTGCCAGTGTTAACATTTGTAAACGTTTGGTTATATTATTGCAAGATATATAATGTGATGTACAGTTTATATGGATCCCATCATATGTAGGGAGTCACTATAATGAAGTGGCTGATGGGTTGGCATAGGAATGATAGAAAATGAAATGAAAAGAATAAGAGAAGAATGGGAAAATGTAAGTATAGGTGTATTTGCTGAACATAGTGAGACTTTACAACATGATTCATATGTGTTAACACCAACGTAACTTATGAGGCAAACCTTACACGTGTGGATAATGTGTTAACGAGATTAAGACTCGGGTATTGATATTATTGGCAGTTAAGTGGAGGGACTGGTCGATCATGTCAACTTTGCCACATGAGGGACGGTCATACATTACAACATTATGTTTTAGGTGATGAAAAATTCAGCCACACAGAAACAATGAAATTAGCAATATAACGAACAAGTTTGTTAGATTATTGATAATGGTATGATTAATAACATACTTGCACAATACAAAGAATTTGCACCAAGGTTGTAACATCCTTGTAATGAGTTCAGGGGTTTTCAAATGAGGGCCATTGTTTGTTTGTTTTCTTTGAACTGAACATATCTACACAAAAGGTATGATGTTTGTAAATATTTTGTTGTAAATACCACTGTGGGATGATGAAGATGAGGAGGGGAGTAGTATAATACCCGGTCCTGGGGTATGATGAAGATGAGGAGGGGAGTAGTATACTGCCCCGTCCTGGGTGATGATGAAGATGAGGAGGGGAGTAGTATAATACCCGGTCCTGGGGTATGATGAAGATGAGGAGGGGAGTAGTATACTGCTCCGTCCTGGGGTATGATGAAGATGAGGAGGGGAGTAGTATAATACCCGGTCCTGGGTGATGATGAAGATGAGGAGGGGAGTAGTATAATACCCGGTCCGGGGGTATGATGAAGATGAGGAGGGGAGTAGTATACTGCTCCGTCCTGGGGTATGATGAAGATGAGGAGGGTAGTGGTATACTACCCGGTCCTGGGGTATGATGAAGATGAGGAGGGGAGTAGTATACTGCCCCGTCCTGGGTGATGATGAAGATGAGGAGGGGAGTAGTATACTGCCCCGTCCTGGGTGATGATGAAGATGAGGAGGGGAGTAGTATAATACCCGGTCCGGGGGTATGATGAAGATGAGGAGGGGAGTAGTATACTGCCCGGTCCCGGGGTATGATGAAGATGAGGAGGGGAGTAGTATACTACCCGGTCCGGGGGTATGTCGATATGTCAACATGTATTTCAATTCAGTTCAATCCCAAGATGACTCCAGAAAGATCTTAACAGTGTATCGTTATACAGTGAACAATGGGCAGTGATGTATGCTGTAGGCATATGCAACTGCAACACGTTGTGCACAAAGCAGGCAAACTAAGTACCATCTTAAGATAAGGAAATAAAACTAATGTACGTAATAAGACTAACAGGCAACTTGGTGTCATGTGTTAGTAGCAAGAATGAACAGGTAATATTACAGCTATAGTTAGTCACACAACACTTACATTATGACGTACAGGTTTGGTCATCACATTACAGAGTGAAGATGAATACCTATGTTAGTATAAAGAGAAACATGACAATCAACACAACACTTACATTATGACGTACAGGTTTGGTCATCACATTACAGAGTGAAGATGAATACCTATGTTAGTATAAAGAGAAACATGACAATCAACACAACACTTACATTATGACGTACAGGTTTGGTCATCACATTACAGAGTGAAGATGAATACCTATGTTAGTATAAAGAGAAACATGACAATCAATACCTGGCATTAGAATGATCTCATATGAAGACATTAAGATAACAAGGACACATGAAGGGTACAGAGTGAGGGGCGATATGATAGTGGTTTAGCAAATCAGGAATGTTTCTTAATGCAAGCTAGACCATACATTCTAATACTAAAAAGGTAGACCTTTATTAACATTAGTTTCATATGTATAATAATCTTTGATAAGTAAACTGTCAGAGAACATCATCATGAGCAGTAGATGTAATATTGGACTAATCTTCCTCACATTAGTTTCATATGTATAATAATCTTTGATAAGTATACTGTCAGAGAACATCATCATGACCAGTAGATGTAATATTGGACTAATCTTCCTCACATTAGTTTCATATGTATAATAATCTTTGATAAGTAAACTGTCAGAGAACATCATCATGACCAGTAGATGTAATATTGGACTAATCTTCCTCACATTAGTTTCATATGTATAATAATCTTTGATAAGTAAACTGTCAGAGAACATCATCATGACCAGTAGATATTAACATTAGTTTCATATGTATAATAATCTTTGATAAGTATACTGTCAGAGAACATCATCATGAGCAGTAGATGTAATATTGGACTAATCCTCCTCCTCTGTCCTTTAATTCCTACTGTCACATTTTGATTTATATAAGTAATGGAAGGGCAAGTCATAGCCTAGACAAATTCAATTTCTCATAGATCAACCGCCTTGCCGTGGTGACTTATCACTCCCGGTGTAACCACTTACGGCTGGAGTCCGGTAACACCAATCAATAGTTGCATTTGACAAACACAGCAAAATGGCTGGGTTCAAAAGCGTGCTCTGCACTTCAACTGACTAATTATATTATAAGGATAAAGAGAATTACAGACCATAAATATCACTTGCAAGGATCAAGCTAGAGATGAAGCATAGATAACTAGAAGGGTTAAGGAAACAAAAATGGTGAAATACTTTGACCCGGGATCAGTAGCACCTGTGGCAATGGACACACCTTTGTAATGCTTGATCACTTACAACTGATCAACTTTAATACGAAAGTCTTTAGTATCGCCCAGCAGGAGAACTTTGTACAAATATTCACAGATATCCATGTTAGACAGGCGCCATATCTAGAATATATCTTTACCTGGGACTTGTAACACTTGTGTGGATAGACACAACTTTGTAATGCATGATCCATTACACGAAATGAACTTCACTAACGAAGAGTTATACAACGCGTTGTTGGAGAACATATCTCTACTGAATGATCATATTAGGTCTTGCATGGCATTTGTTTGTAGTAAACCTGAAAAAATGATGCTGAGAGAAAAGGAACATAATGGTAAATAATTTGTTAAAAGTTGAAAAGCTCTTATCTTAAACTAGTGGTTTTGTGTTGGGTTATCTTTTAGACATCTACAGGAGAACATAGTCTGTGGTTTGCTATCATAAATTGATATATTCTCAACGTCTTTCATCAGTTTTTTGACGCCTTTACAGATTTTGGCTTAACGATCTTGGCTACAATATACAGCACAATACATACTTATTACAAAATAAAAAAAAACATTTATCACAATCGTCATTATATTTCTTACCGGAATCTTTAAGCTTTCAGTAGCATTCTTAAGTACATAACACATTCATCTGCCTCATTTACATGCATATATATATATATATATATATATATATATATATATATATATATATATATATATTTATTTTTTATTTTATCATACTTTGTCGCTGTCTCCCGCGTTTGCGAGGTAGCGCAAGGAAACAGACGAAAGAAATGGCCCAACCCCCCCCCCCCATACACATGTATATACATACGTCCACACACGCAAATATACATACCTACACAACTTTCCATGGTTTACCCCAGACGCTTCACATGCCTTGATTCAATCCACTGACAGCACGTCAACCCCGGTATACCACATCGCTCCAATTCACTCTATTCCTTGCCCTCCTTTCACCCTCCTGCATGTTCAGGCCCCGATCACACAAAATCTTTTTCACTCCATCTTTCCACCTCCAATTTGGTCTCCCACTTCTCCTCGTTCCCTCCACCTCCGACACACATATATATATATATATATATATATGTGTATATGAGTGGATAGGCCACTCTCTGTCTGTTTCCCGGCCCCACCTCTCTAACACGGGAAACAGCGATTAAGTGTGATATTATATATATATATATATATATATATATATATATATATATATATATATATATATATATATATATATATATATATATATATATATAAATATATATATATAAATATATATATATATATATATGAATATATATATAAATATATATATATATATATGGGAGGTGGGTTGATTAGAAAGGGTAGTGAGTGGTGGGATGAAGAAGTAAGAGTATTAGTGAAAGAGAAGAGAGAGGCATTTGGACGATTTTTGCAGGGAAAAAATGCAATTGAGTGGGAGATGTATAAAAGAAAGAGACAGGAGGTCAAGAGAAAGGTGCAAGAGGTGAAAAAGAGGGCAAATGAGAGTTGGGGTGAGAGAGTATCATTGAATTTTAGAGAGAATAAAAAGATGTTCTGGAAGGAGGTAAATAAAGTGCGTAAGACAAGGGAGCAAATGGGAACTTCAGTGAAGGGCGCAAATGGGGAGGTGATAACAAGTAGTGGTGATGTGAGAAGGAGATGGAGTGAGTATTTTGAAGGTTTGTTGAATGTGTTTGATGATAGAGTGGCAGATATAGGGTGTTTTGGTCGAGGTGGTGTGCAAAGTGAGAGGGTTAGGGAAAATGATTTGGTAAACAGAGAAGAGGTAGTGAAAGCTTTGCGGAAGATGAAAGCCGGCAAGGCAGCAGGTTTGGATGGTATTGCAGTGGAATTTATTAAAAAAGGGGGTGACTGTATTGTTGACTGGTTGGTAAGGTTATTTAATGTATGTATGACTCATGGTGAGGTGCCTGAGGATTGGCGGAATGCGTGCATAGTGCCATTGTACAAAGGCAAAGGGGATAAGAGTGAGTGCTCAAATTACAGAGGTATAAGTTTGTTGAGTATTCCTGGTAAATTATATGGGAGGGTATTGATTGAGAGGGTGAAGGCATGTACAGAGCATCAGATTGGGGAAGAGCAGTGTGGTTTCAGAAGTGGTAGAGGATGTGTGGATCAGGTGTTTGCTTTGAAGAATGTATGTGAGAAATACTTAGAAAAGCAAATGGATTTGTATGTAGCATTTATGGATCTGGAGAAGGCATATGATAGAGTTGATAGAGATGCTCTGTGGAAGGTATTAAGAATATATGGTGTGGGAGGAAAGTTGTTGGAAGCAGTGAAAAGTTTTTATCGAGGATGTAAGGCATGTGTACGTGTAGGAAGAGAGGAAAGTGATTGGTTCTCAGTGAATATAGGTTTGCGGCAGGGGTGTGTGATGTCTCCATGGTTGTTTAATTTGTTTATGGATGGGGTTGTTAGGGAGGTAAATGCAAGAGTTTTGGAAAGAGGGGCAAGTATGAAGTCTGTTGGGGATGAGAGAGCTTGGGAAGTGAGTCAGTTGTTGTTCGCTGATGATAAAGCGCTGGTGGCTGATTCATGTGAGAAACTGCAGAAGCTGGTGACTGAGTTTGGTAAAGTGTGTGGAAGAAGAAAGTTAAGAGTAAATGTGAATAAGAGCAAGGTTATTAGGTACAGTAGGGTTGAGGGTCAAGTCAATTGGGAGGTGAGTTTGAATGGAGAAAAACTGGAGGAAGTGAAGTGTTTTAGATATCTGGGAGTGGATCTGGCAGCGGATGGAACCATGGAAGCGGAAGTGGATCATAGGGTGGGGGAGGGGGCGAAAATTCTGGGGGCCTTGAAGAATGTGTGGAAGTCGAGAACACTATCTCGGAAAGCAAAAATGGGTATGTTTGAATGAATAGTGGTTCCAACAATGTTGTATGGTTGCGAGGCGTGGGCTATGGATAGAGTTGTGCGCAGGAGGATGGATGTGCTGGAAATGAGATGTTTGAGGACAATGTGTGGTGTGAGGTGGTTTGATCGAGTGAGTAACGTAAGGGTAAGAGAGATGTGTGGAAATAAAAGGAGCGTGGTTGAG